>NW_027039596.1:0-10000 GCF_034236695.1 Oncorhynchus nerka
CCAATCTGTCTAGTTCAGCTGGAGGGAAAGGCAGCCCAATTCTGATATTTTTCTTATAAATTGCTTTTGACCAATCAGAGCAGCTCTGAAAAGATCTGATGAAAAGATCGAAAGTGATTGATCAAAAGACTGATTAGTGGAAAAATTGGGCTGCCTGTGTAAACGTAGCCAAGGTGAACTTGCTGGTATTCCTTTCTGAGTCATTATATGTGGTAATATCACGAAGATGTAATTTTCAACATACCAGGAGAGGGCAGTCTAATATAAGGTTTCACCAGAATGTGTAAAGAGAACGTCAGATTGGCTCTAGACTAGCAACTGAGCTAGTCAGACTAAGACCTGCACAACACAATGTGTAGAAATGAACAGGGAGCTCTGTTTCATCAACACTGACCGTATGTGTGTCTGTCTACAGTATGACTCTGACCATGGTCCTGGTATGTTTATATAGAGTGTTAACCCTCCCTACAGTATGAGTACTGACCATGGTCCTGGTATGTTTATATAGTGTGTTAACCCTCCCTACAGTATGAGTACTGACCATGGTCCTGGTGTGTTTATATAGAGTGTTAACCTCCCTACAGTATGAGTACTGACCATGGTCCTGGTGTGTTTATAGAGTGTTAACTCTCCCTACAGTATGAGTATGACCATGGTCCTGGTGTTTATATAGTGTGTTAACCCTCCCTACAGTATGAGTACTGACCATGGTCCTGGTGTGTTTATATAGAGTGTTAACCCTCCCTACAGTATGAGTACTGACCATGGTCCTGGTGTGTTTATATAGAGTGTTAACCCTCCTACAGTACGAGTACTGACCATGGTCCTGGTATGTTTATATAGAGTGTTAACCCTCCCTACAGTACGAGTACTGACCATGGTCCTGGTGTGTTTATATAGTGTGTTAACCCTCCCTACAGTATGAGTACTGACCATGGTCCTGGTGTGTTTATATAGAGTGTTAACCCTCCCTATAGATGAGTACTGACCATGGTCCTGGTGTTTATATAGAGTGTTAACCTCCTATAGATGAGTACTGACCATGGTCCTGGTGCGTTAAGCCCACGGCCGCCACGTTAACCTTCATATAACTGTTGGGGCTGTTGAGCCAGCGTGTCTTCTCCCTGGCCTGTCTCTGCTGGAGGAACTTAAACGGCAGCCGCGCGGCGCCCTCCTCCTCCTCGAACATGAACGCCGTCACCGTGGCCGGGATCTCCACGTCGGACTTGTGCCGAGGCTTCTCCCGAACGATGGGGTGGCGGTAAGCGTAGCCAGTCCGGTAGCCCTGTGGGGAAAAGGATACAGAAATCAATCAAATGACTAGATCTCATGTACATAGTGTGTTGAGTTCGGCAGCCCTGTATGGCCAAACAAACCAACGACAGAAATGTCCATCTACAAATCAGATTCCATTTGTATCGTTATTATTTTCCACAAAGTTTCTAAGTCCCTAGAGAGGAAGACGAGGGAAAAGTGGTAGGAAAGAAGACTCTTTAGTAGTGGAACAAAATGTTGTCAAGCTTTTGATCTCCCCATTCATCTAGAGTTCATTTTCAATAGTGCAAGTCCTCTCTGTAGAATCCTCACTCCATAGGAATGTAGTTCGTGTCTCTGTCCCACCCTTATTATTTGGACAGAGCCCTGGACTCAAAACTACCGCCTCTGTCACTAAGGAAAACGGAAAGAGAGCGAGAGAGCGAGAGCGAGAGAGAGTGGGGGACAGTCTCCGGCCACTATCCCATGATTCCTAGCTGTGGGAGAATGGAAAAAGGATGATGTGCAGCCGGAGGGGTTCCTGGCGTCCATGGACAATGGAGTGTGTTCAGATACTTCCTGTCTCTTTCTCTCCCCCTCTCTCTTATCCGTCTTTCTCCTCTCTGTCCCTCGCTCTCTCTCTATCTGACTTCTCTTTATAGCGCTCTCTTTCTTCTCTCATCTGACTATCTGACTTTCTCATCCCTCTCTCTTTCTATATCTCTCTCTCACCCTGTATAGCGCTCCTCTTTCTATCTGATCTTTCATCCCTCTTCTCTATCTCTTCTCTGTATAACGCTCCTCTTCTCTATCCTTCTCTCTCTCCCATCCCTCTCTCCTCCTTTTCATCGATACCAGACTATCCTGTCAGTGTCAATCACATATGACTTTAACCAGGTGCCCGGAGACCAGACTCAACCTTTCAACTCTCAGGAAACACAGAATCAGAATCAGATGAGGTTCTTGGCATGTAGCTTCCTCTCCATATCAGAGGTATCTGCTGTGGTGTTGTGAAACGTTATTCTGGTATATTCTGTACTATAATAAATAGTCTTTTTACGAGGTGTGAGACAAGACTATGTGATCGGTCCCCTTTCAGCTACACAGACCGTTTTCATCGACTCTCCAGATACATTGAGGACAGAGGTGAAGAAGTAGACAAACAGTTAGAGAAGAGAGACTTGGGGAGACGAGAGAGAGGGAGGAGAGGAAAGAGGTGAAAAAGACAAAAGGCAAGAAACTGGACACAAGGGGAAGAAGGGAGAAAAGAGGGGGAGAGAAGGGAGGGAGTCTCTGCTGTAAGCTCAGCAGTGTCTGATCCTTGAGGGATCTTGGTGTTGTTATGAAGCCTTCCAGTCAGAGTTCCAGCAGGGCCCAGACCATAGATCACTGACCCAGTCCCAAGTCTACAGGGCCCAGACCATAGATCACTGACCCAGTCCCAAGTCTACAGGGGACCAGACCATAGATCACTGACCCAGTCCCAAGTCTACAGGGCCCAGACCATAGATCACTGACCCAGTCCCAAGTCTACAGGGCCTAGACCATAGATCACTGACCCAGTTCCAAGTCTACAGGGCCCAGACCATAGATCACTGACCCAGTCCCAAGTCTACAGGGCCCAGACCATAGATCACTGACCCAGTCCCAAGTCTACAGGGCCAGACCATAGATCACTGACCCAGTCCCAAGTCTACAGGGCCCAGCACAGCTGCACTGACCCAGTCCCAAGTCTACAGGGCCCAGACCATGGATCACTGAATGACAGTGACAAGTCTACAGGGCCCAGACCATAGATCACTGACCAAACAGACCATAGATCACTGAGGTCAGTCCCAAGTCTACAGGGCCCAGACCATAGACTGACCCAGTCCCAAGGGTACAGGGCCCAGACCATATTCCCATGACCTGGTCCCAAGTCTACAGGGCCCAGACCATAGATCACTGACCCAGTCCCAAGATATTATATGGCTCCAGACCATAGATCACTGACCCAGTCCCAAGTCTACAGGGCCCAGACCATAGATCAGGGGAAACCCAGTCCAAGTCTACAGGGCCCAGACCATAGATCACTGACCCACTCACCAAGTTATCCAGCATCCTCAGACCATAGATCACTGACCCAGTCCCAAGTCCACAGGGGGCAGACCATGTTGGATCAGACCCAGTCCCAAGCTACTGGGCCCAGACCATAGATCACTGACTCAGTCCAAGTCAACAGGGCAGTTTATTATACCCGACCAGATCACTGACCGCAGTCCTCAAGTCTAACACCCACACACACCCCACACAGGGCCCAGACCATAGATCACTGACCCAGTCCAGTCTACAGGGCCCAGACCATAGATCACTGACCCAGTCCCAAGCTACTGGGCCCAGACCAGAGATCACTGACCCAGTCCCAAGTCTACAGGGCCCAGACCATAGATCACTGACCCAGTCCCAAGTCTACAGGGCCCAGACAGTAGATCACTGACCCAGTCCCAAGTCTACAGGGCCCAGACCATAGATCACTGACCCAGTCCCAAGTCATTAAGCAGGGCCCAGACCATAGATCACTGACCCAGTCCCAAGTCTACAGGGCCCAGACCATAGATCACTGACCCAGTCCCAAGTCAGGGCCCAGACCATAGATCACTGACCCAGTCCCAAGTCTACAGGGCCCAGACCATAGATCACTGACGCAGTCCCACAGTCAGGCAGGGATAACACCCAGCACAGCTGCACCCCACCAGTGATGTACTGTACTTTATGGAGTGATAGATCCAGTGGATGACCCAGAAACAGTAATGACAGAGGAAATTAGGGCAGGACTGTACACATCTGTTGGATGCCAACTCACTGTCCTTGAATTCCATTTCCCTGTTAGTTACACAACCTGGAGGTCAGAGGCAGGGGGCACCTGGGACAGGGCCAGCCCAGCAGGTCAACTCATAGCCTGGGTAGATGTGGGTAACACCCCAGCCCCCCCCCCTTCCATGACCTTGGTGGCTCAGTGCCAACTGCACATATGGCATAGCTAGGAGTCACTGTCACAGCAATGATATTATATGGTAATGTAGATTACAGTGTGTGTGTGTGTGTGGAGGGGGGATGGAGTGTGTGTGTAGCAGGGAAAGGAGAGTGTGTGTGTAGTGTGTGTGGGTGAGTGTGTCTGTGTCAGTGTAAACCACTCACCAGGTTATCCAGCATCCTCATGAGAGATTCAAACTCCAGCTCTCCCACCTTCCACTTGTGTGGGCTTCCCATGTTGACAGACCCTGCATCGGCCACCGCATGGGTCCGAGACTTATACTTCTCAGCATCTAACACAATCAGGTTGTCTACGCCGCCAGCACACGAGACCGCAGAGATTCACCTAGAGAGAGAGAGAGAGAGATGGGGAGAGAGAGAGAGCGATGGGGGAGAGAGAGATGGGAGAGGGAAGGAGGGAGAGAGAGAGAGTGAGGGAAAGAGGGAGAAAGAGAAAGAGTGAGAAAGAAAGAGAGAAATTAGCCATTTCGAGTTCTATCGAGAGAAAATCTAGACAATTGAGAAATGCAACCCAGGGAGGTATTACAGTTTACAGTTATTATACAAGGTCACTGGTTTTTTTACAATAGCCACACACACACCGTAGCCTGAGGTTAATCTCTAGGTATTAAGCAGGCTTTGCTAGGTTGATTAATGTTTTGTTTGGCTCTGAGGCCGAGATTCAAATAGGGATTTGGTGCACCTATTACAGCAGTCAGGGATAACACCCACACACACACCCCCACAACACAGCAGGCAGGGATAACACCCACACACACCCCCCACACACACAGCAGGCAGGGATAACACCACACACACACCCCCACACACACACAGCAGGCAGGGATAACACCCACACACACACCCCACACACACACAGCAGGCAGGGATAACACCCACACACACACCCCCACACACACACAGCAGGCAGGGATAACACCCACACACACACCCCACACAGGCAGGCAGCAGGTGGATAACACCCACACACACACCCCACCCACACAGCACACAGCAGGCAGGGATAACACCACACACACACACCCCCACACACAGTACAGCAGTCAGGATAACAACCACACACACACTCTGTTAGAACACACAGCAGTAACACCCACACACACACACCCATACACACCCCCACACACACACAGCAGGCAGGGGATAACACCCACACACACACCCCCACACACACACAGCAGGCAGGGATAACACCCACACACACACACACACCCCACAGCAGGCAGGGATAACACCCACACACACACCCCCACACACACACAGCAGGCAGGGATAACACCCCACACACACACCCCCACACACACCCCCACACACACACAGCAGGCAGGGATAACACCCACACACACCCCCACACACACACACAGCAGTCAGGGATAACACACACACACACACCCCCACACCGTAATGTCTACCATATTTACAAACTGCATACGCACAGCACACAGGCAAGCAGGCACACAAACAGTGACGCACACATATCATACGCACACGCACACAAACACACTTTGCCAAACAAAACTCTGGAAATCATTGACTTTTCATTCAAGCAGGCCCTGCTGTGTTGTTGTGAGATGTAACATACAGTCCATTTAAAATGCTCTTTTTCCCTCTTCTAATTCAGACGGTGTAGGATGTTATAGGGCTTGAACACAAACTCTCTGTTTCCCTGCCAGTCTTTCTCTCCAGCTGTCTTCACGTTTCTCTCCCTCTAGATGTTTAACAACCCCATAAATGACATTCCGGCTTTCCTTTGAAAACACAGAAACTACCAAAACAGGAACAGCATCACTAATAAGTGGTAGATGAAGATAACAGCCATTGTGACGTCGTGTTGTTGCAGAGATGTTACTGACATCTCGTTAGAACAGGTGTAGTGAGATGTTACTGACATCTCTGTTAGAACAGAACAGTAAATGTCTGTAGAATTGAAGGTGTGAGATGTTACTGACATCTCTGTTATGTTACTGACATCTCAGAACAGTAAATGTCTGTAGAATCGAAGGTGTGAGATGTTACTGACATCTCTGTTAGAACAGTAAATGTCTGTAGAATGTGTTACTGAATGTTAGAACAGGTAAATGTCTGTAGAGATGTTATGACACATCTCTGTTAGAACAGAACAGTAAATGTCTGTAGAATTGAAGGTGTGAGATGTTACTGACATCTCTGTTAGAACAGAACAGTAAATGTCTGTAGAATTGAAGGGTGTGATCTCTGTTAGATGTTACTGACATGTTACTCTCTGTTAGAACAGTAAATGTTTGTAGAATCGAAGGTGTGAGATGTTACTGACATCTCTGTTAGAACAGAACAGTAAATGTCTGTAGAATCGAAGGTGTGAGATGTTACTGACATCTCTGTTAGAACAGTAAATGTCTGTAGAATTGAAGGTGTGAGATGTTACTGACATCTCTGTTAGAACAGAAACAGTAAATGTCTGTAGAATCAGAAGGTGTGAGATGTTACTGACATCTGTAGAATCTGTTAGAACAGTAAATGTCTGTAGAATTAGAAGGTGTGAGATGTTACTGACATCTCTGTTAGAACAGTAAATGTCTGTAGAATGAAGGTGTGAGATGTTACTGACATCTGTAGAATTGAAGCGTCTGTTAGAACAGAACAGTAAATGTCTGTAGAATCGAAGGTGTGAGATGTTACTGACATCTCTGTTAGAACAGAACAGTAAATGTCTGTAGAATTGAAGGTGTGAGATGTTACTGACATCTCTGTTAGAACAGAACAGTAAATGTCTGTAGAATTGAAGGTGTGAGATGTTACTGACATCTCTGTTAGAACAGAACAGTAAATGTCTGTAGAATCGAAGGTGTGAGATGTTACTGACATCTCTGTTAGAACAGTAAATGTCTGTAGAATCGAAGGTGTGAGATGTTACTGACATCTCTGTTAGAACAGAACAGTAAATGTCTGTAGAATCGAAGGTGTGAGATGTTACTGACATCTCTGTTAGAACAGTAAATGTCTGTAGAATTGAAGGTGTGAGATGTTACTGACATCTCTGTTAGAACAGTAAATGTCTGTAGAATTGAAGGTGTGAGATGTTACTGACATCTCTGTTAGAACAGAACAGTAAATGTCTGTAGAATTGAAGGTGTGAGATGTTACTGACATCTCTGTTAGAACAGAACAGTAAATGTCTGTAGAATCGAAGGTGTGAGATGTTACTGACATCTCTGTTAGAACAGAACAGTAAATGTCTGTAGAATCGAAGGTGTGAGATGTTACTGACATCTCTGTTAGAACAGAACAGTAAATGTCTGTAGAATCGAAGGTGTGAGATGTTACTGACATCTCTGTTAGAACAGAACAGTAAATGTTTGTAGAATCGAAGGTGTGAGATGTTACTGACATCTCTGTTAGAACAGAACAGTAAATGTTTGTAGAATCGTAAGGTGTGAGATGTTACTGACATCTCTGTTAGAACAGAACAGTAAATGTCTGTAGAATCGAAGGTGTGAGATGTTACTGACATCTCTGTTAGAACAGAAATGTCTGTAGAATTGAAGGTGTGATGTTACTGATGAACAGAACAGTAAATGTCTGTAGAGGTGTGAGATGTTATGACATCTCTGTTAGAACAGAACAGTAAATGTCTGTAGAATCGAAGGTGTGAGATGTTACTGTTGACATCTCGAAGGTGTGAGATGTTACTGAACAGAACAGTAAATGTCTGTAGAATTGAAGGTGTGAGATGTTACTGACATCTCTGTTAGAACAGAACAGTAAATGTCTGTAGAATTGAAGGTGTGAGATGTTACTGACATCTCTGTTAGAACAGAACAGTAAATGTCTGTAGAATCGAAGGTGTGAGATGTTTACTGTTGACAGTAAATCTGTAGAATCGAAGGTGTGAGATGTTAGAACAGAACAGTAAATGTCTGTAGAATCGAAGGTGTGAGATGTTACTGACATCTCTGTTAGAACAGTTAGAACAGTAAATGTCTGTAGAATTGAAGGTGTGAGATGTTACTGACATCTCTGTTAGAACAGTAAATGTCTATAGAATCGAAGGTGTGAGATGTTACTGACATCTCTGTTAGAACAGAACAGTAAATGTCTGTAGAATCGAAGGTGTGAGATGTTACTGACATCTCTGTTAGAACAGTAAATGTCTGTAGAATTGAAGGTGTGAGATGTTACTGACATCTCTGTTAGAACAGAACAGTAAATGTCTGTAGAATCGAAGGTGTGAGATGTTACTGACATCTCTGTTAGAACAGAACAGTAAATGTCTGTAGAATTGAAGGTGTGAGATGTTACTGACATCTCTGTTAGAACAGTAAATGTTTGTAGAATCGAAGGTGTGAGATGTTACTGACATCTGTGAGAACAGAACAGTAAATGTCTGTAGAATTGAAGGTGTGAGATGTTACTGACATCTCTGTTAGAACAGAACAGTAAATGTCTGTAGAATCGAAGGTGTGAGATGTTACTGACATCTCTGTTAGAACTGTTAGAACAGTAAATGTCTGTAGAATCGAAGGTGTGAGATGTTACTGACATCTGTTAGAACAGAACAGTAAATGTCTGTAGAATCGAAGGTGTGAGATGTTACTGACATCTCTGTTAGAACAGAACAGTAAATGTCTGTAGAATCGAAGGTGTGAGACGTTACTGACATCTGTTAGAACAGAACAGTAAATGTTTGTAGAATCGAAGGTGTGAGATGTTACTGACATCTCTGTTAGAACAGTAAATGTCTGTAGAATTGAAGGTGTGAGATGTTACTGACATCTCTGTTAGAACAGTAAATGTCTGTAGAATTGAAGGTGTGAGATGTTACTGACATCTCTGTTAGAACAGAACAGTAAATGTCTGTAGAATCGAAGGCGTGAGATGTTACTGACATCTCTGTTAGAACAGAACAGTAAATGTCTGTAGAATCGAAGGTGTGAGATGTTACTGACATCTCTGTTAGAACAGAACAGTAAATGTTTGTAGAATCAAAGGTGTGAGATGTTACTGACATCTCTGTTAGAAGATGAACAGTAAAATGTCTGTAGAATCGAAGGTGTGAGATGTTACTGACATCTCTGTTGAACAGGAACAGAACAGTAAATGTCTGTTACTGAATTGAAGGTGTGAGATGTTACTGACATCTCTGTTAGAACAGAACAGTAAATGTCTGTAGAATCGAAGGTGTGAGATGTTACTGACATCTCTGTTAGAACAGAACAGTAAATGTCTGTAGAATGAAGGTGTGAGATGTTGACACTGAAATCTCTGTTAGAACAGAACAGTAAATGTCTGTAGAATTGAAGGTGTGAGATGTTACTGACATCTCTGTTAGAACAACAGTAAATGTCTGTAGAATCGAAGGTGTGAGATGTTACTGACATCTCTGTTAGAACAGAACAGTAAATGTCTGTAGAATCTCTGTTGAAGTAAATGTGAGATGTTACTGACATCTCTGTTAAACAGAACAGTAAATGTCTGTAGAATCGAAGGTGTGAGATGTTACTGACATCTCTGTTAGAACAGTAAATGTCTGTAGAATTGAAGGTGTGAGATGTTACTGACATCTCTGTTAGAACAGAACAGTAAATGTTTGTAGAATCGAAGGTGTGAGATGTTACTGACATCTCTGTTAGAACAGAACAGTAAATGTCTGTAGAATCGAAGGTGTGAGATGTTACTGACATCTCTGTTAGAACAGAACAGTAAATGTTTGTAGAATCGAAGGTGTGAGATGTTA
>NW_027039596.1:12500-77917 GCF_034236695.1 Oncorhynchus nerka
GAGAGACAGAGAGAGAGAGACAGAGAGAGAGAGACTGGCAATGAACATTTACAGCATCACACAGTGCATTATAAATCACTGTGCTTGAAAACATCACAATGTGGACAATATGTGTCTAAAAGTCAGACCTATTTAAACAACATTTCTTCCTCTAAGATCCTGAATGATTAAACAGACTGAAAAGTGACTCACGGCGGCGGTGGCAGGAGTGTGCACGTGGACGCAGCAGCGAGCGTCTGGCCTGATGGAGTAGATGGCAGCGTGGGGGCTGAAGCCTGACGGGTCAACCCTGAGGTTGGTGGAGCCCTGGTCAATCACATCCCCGATGATGTTCAGCTTTACCTGGGAGAGGGGGGAGAGGAGAGGCAGAACGAGAGAAAAGAGCATTAGCCATTGTACAGTCACACAAAATACACATGTATGGTTTTACATACACAAACATGTGAATCACTTCCCTTGAGAAGAATACATATACATTGTGAGGGAGACATCTGCTAGCTATATAAAGAGGTAATAACAATTTAAATGGTTCATACACTCATCATCAGGAAATGTACAGAAGGAATGGTAACCGTATCTGGTCTTGATACTGTATGTCCTCAATGAGAACTTCATTACCATGTGTCATTAGATTACCGGCTACCGAAGAGGGTTGGAGAGCAGAGAGAGAGAGCGAGAGCGAGAGAGAGGAGGAAAGGACAGAGTACAGCCAGTTCTCCATACACAACAAATTATGATGAGACAACACAGCCAAAGTGGTGTGCTGAGCAGTATTTCTGTCTGGAATAAAGCCCTTTTGTGGGGAAAAACAAATTCTGATTGGACGGGCCCGGCTCCCCAGTGAGTGGGCCTGGCTGCCAAGTGGATGGGCCCGGCTCCCCAGTGAGTGGGCCTGGCTGCCAAGTGGATGGGCCCGGCTCCCCAGTGAGTGGGCCTGGCTGCCAAGTGGATGGGCCTATGCCCCCAAGGCCCCCCCATGGCTGTACCCCTGCCCGGTCATGTGAGATCCATAGATTAGGGCCTAATGCATTTAATTCAATTGACTTATACGAACTGTAACTCAGTAAAAACTGAAATTGTTGCGTTTACCTTTTTGTTCAGTATAAATCTAACATCTATTTGTACTTACAGAATCACCAGATGACCAGGCTAAATATGAAGTGTATACTGTTACAGACGCTGAATATGAAATGTCCGACTCTGTTTTCCAGCCTGACAGCCATATGGGACAGTGGGAGGATGACAGACACCAGTCGAATCGATTAGTTTGTCCAGTTAGATGAAATAACCAGTAAACCATGTCTAACGTGGCAGCTGTCAGACGAACAGACCAGCCGATCGAACACTAATGACCGGTTAAGTTACATCACATGCTTGGATTGTGAGAGACCAATCACATCCTTCAGTGTCCAGACCCCTCTACAAGTCTGCCAATCAGACGTCAGAACAGCTCAAGTTCTACTGTATGCGTGTGCACAGCAGTCCTAAAAATAATGGAGGGAAGTGTTGTTGAGTTGAATATCAAATGTGACGCAGGCTGATGACACGTTTGCATTCTGCGACAACGACGTACAGAGGCAGCAGACCCCTTGGTAGCTATCAGCTTGTTGGACATAGAGAAGAGGTGACCCACATGTCTATGGAGTTCACATATCCTTGAATTCCTTGGGGTCCTTTGAGTTGAACCAATCACAGAGATACATTTTGACCTCCTGACCCCACCCCAGATATGACGTGAATCTCAGTGGACAGTTCAGCCAGAAGGGGGTGTGTCCCCCCCCCCCCCTCTCTGCTGTACTGTTTTCAATGGAGACCATCCAACTTCAATAGCAGCAGCTGGCCAGAATTCTTTACTTATTGTGACCCAACTCTTGTGAGACTAAAATTATCCCCAAATCTAATTTAGAAATCTGATTTCTGAGTATACATCTACTGTATTAAATGTCATGTAAGTGTTTTATAAGTGCATCATACCCTAGGGACAATTCAAGGGTTAGAGGAAGGCTAGCTCGAGGACGTAACAGTCTCAGTCCCAAATGGCACCCTACATAGTGCACCACTTATGACCAGGGTGCCCATAGGGTTCTGGTCTAAAGTAGTGCCCTGTGTAGGGAATAGGGTGCCTTTTGGGATGCAGATAGAGTCCACATAGATCATCCACTAGCTAGCGAACAGATCCTTGCTTCATATTGCTTTTCGATGTGGCTAAATTGAATAAACCCTGTAATGGGAGTATGGTACGTCAGAGAGAGGGACTGTGTTTGGATGTGAATGTCCAGCTGATCAGAAGGAGTGCCTGCTGGGTGATTGGCTTGGAGCATGGAGTCAAACAGGTAATCCTTTCAAAACAACAACAACGATGATCCAACAAACTCTCAATCAAACAACTAATCCTCCTATCAAAGATCATGAGCGCGAACGGAGTGGAATGTCTCTTACCTTCTCAGTTCCCATACTAACTACTAATGAAACATAATCTAACTTTAATCATAGGGCCAGCTGTCTTCCTACAGGTATCCTCTCCTTCACCTTCTAGCTCAGACAGCCGAGCCACGCAAGAGCCCAGAATATCAACCCTGACCCCCCTGTGACCTTTCACTACACAGTGACCTCTCACACACTGAGCTCTGGATGACTTCCTTTCTCTCAGGAGGTCAATGGTGTTCGACATCTAAAACCTTCCCCCGAATGAGTTCAAACCCATAACAGACCCGTGGAGAAAGAGAGGGAAAGGAAAAAAGAGAAAAGAGGCCTTTAGTAGTCAGCTAGTGGTCCGCTGGAGTATAGTAGTCAGCTGGAGTATAGTAGCCAGCTGTATAGTAGTCAGCTGGAGTATAGTAGCCAGCTGTATAGTAGTCAGCTAGTGGTCCGCTGGAGTATAGTAGTCAGTTGGAGTATAGTAGCCAGCTGGAGTATAGTAGCCAGCTGTATAGTAGTCAGCTAGTGGTCCGCTGGAGTATAGTAGCCAGCTGTAGTATAGTAGTCAGCTGGAGTATAGTAGCCAGCTGGAGTATAGTAGCCAGCTGTATAGTAGTCAGCTGGAGTATAGTAGCCAACTGTATAGTAGCCAGCTCTAGTATAGTAGTCAGCTGTAGTATAGTAGCCAGCTGTAGTATAGTAGCCAGCAGTAGTATAGTAGCCAGCTGGAGTATAGTAGCCAGCTGGAGTATAGTAGCCAGCTCTAGTATAGTAGCCAGCTCTAGTATAGTAGCCAGCTGGAGTATAGTAGTCAGCTGGAGTATAGTAGCCAGCTGGAGTATAGTAGTCAGCTGGAGTATAGTAGTCAGCTGGAGTATAGTAGTCAGCTGTAGTATAGTAGTCAGCTGTATAGTAGCCAGCTGTATAGTAGTCAGCTGTATAGTAGCCAGCTGTATAGTAGTCAGCTGTAGTATAGTAGTCAGCTGGAGTATAGTAGTCAGCTGGAGTATAATAGCCAGCTGGAGTATAGTAGCCAGCAGGAGTATAGTAGTCAGCTGGAGTATAGTAGCCAGCTGCAGAGTAGTCAGCTGGAGTATAGTAATGTAAAGTAAATGTAATGTAAATGTATAGTAGTCAGGCTGGAGTATAGTAGTCAGCTGGAGTATAGTAGTCAGCTGGAGTATAGTAGTCTCAGTCATCTCACAGAGACAAAGCTTCTGTGTGTGTGACTACAGTACTACAGTAAAGATTACGTTTCTAAATGTTACTCTGCCGTTTGTGACGGCATCAACCAAGAGAAACCAGACATATACTAGGAGTAGGATCTTTTCAACTTCCAAATACAAGTTACCAACATTCTTCATTCAATTCAGTCATCACTAAGTTAACATCGGAGTGAAGAGTTCTGCATCTCTTCACAATGACATTTGGCCTAGTTATTCTTCTCTCTGGGAAGATCTCAATTGCATTCTCCTCGCGTCCTCTCGCCTCGTCTCTTTCTCAAAACCAATTGGAGGAGAAGGTCGGAGGGGAGGGACCTCTGGCTTTCTCCTCCAATAGGTTTTGAGAAGGAGATGAGGAGAGAGGAGAATGCAATTGAGATCTTCCCTCTGTCTGTCTCGGTCTCTCTGAGCTCTCTCTCTCTACTGAGTTACTGATCCAGTCTGAGCCCCACCCTGTCAGACAGCTGAGCTGAGTGATGCTTGTTACTCCCACCTGTCAACAACTAACTCTGATTGTTCACCTGCAATGCACTTGACGTGTCACAGAAACTGGTGCTTGGAGTGAGTGAGTGAGTGAGTGAATGAGAGTGTGAGAGAGTGAGTGAATGAGAGAGTGAATGAGAGAGTGAATGAGAGAGTGAGTGAATGAGAGAGTGAGTGAGTCCTACAGGGGAGGCCATTCTTTTTTTCTTCTTAGAGCAGCAAATAGAAACTAAGAAAGAGAAAGTAACACCAGCGGTTCTGCAGCAAAACTAGCCATAGGACATCAACATTACCCAGCATTCACTACCACCACTGACATGATACTGGACCAGAGACAATGACAAATAGACAGGGTGGTTTTGGTAATAACATGGCAGCCAGTCAGACAATAACATGGACAATCACAGACGCAACAAAGAGTCAGTGATAAAATACTCTTCAAAAAGTAACATACTGTAGGAATTCCCACAGTCAGCAATATCCCAATCTCACCAATGAAGAGATACTGTAATGTAACTGCAGGATAACATTGTATTCGCCATATCAAGCACATTACTCTACTCCCCTGACCTCCATGGCTTGACTAAACACAGACCAGTGTGTGTGTGTGTGTGTGTGTGTGTGTGTCAGCCTCTGTGCCAGAATGTTAGATTTCTGCTAATCCAATAGTTCTCTCTCAAATAATTCAAGGAAATAGACGGCTGATTAAGTGTTGGCGCTGTTGTGCTGGGTTTATGAGAAGGGCTGCCAGAAACCTTTTACTCCACATGGCGCAGTACATTGGCTTACTGGCACAAACACACAGACTACACCTCCAACCTGGGCTGTGTTCAGTAGGACCAAATGGGATAAAATGGTTTGAATTGGAGAAGGACAATGAGCATTCTTATTGGACAATATCAGAGATAGTTGCTCTTCCATTTCAAAACCTTTTATCCTGTTTGGTACTACTGAACACAGTCCAGCACACGTGCTTCCTGGTGCTTTGGTGTTGGACTCACCAGGTTGGATGCGGACGCCTCAGCGAATGACAGTCCTCTGGGGATGATGAGGATGTGGTCCTGCTCTTTGCTGACTCGGACCTGGACACAACAACGTTAAAACACCTTGTTATGACCTTGAAACTGCACAGTGCTGCTGCTGCTGACACAAACAAAACTTTAGGAACCTGATGCTCAAACACACTGCTCCCAAACAAAAGGACAGGCACACAGT
Source organism: Oncorhynchus nerka (assembly GCF_034236695.1). Lineage (NCBI taxonomy): Eukaryota > Metazoa > Chordata > Actinopteri > Salmoniformes > Salmonidae > Oncorhynchus > Oncorhynchus nerka. The sequence goes on from NW_027039596.1 coordinate 17,840, forward strand.
TGTATGTGTCCTGAAAACACATGCTGAGGGTAGTCCTGTAGGCAGGGGATAGACAGAACTCAGATGACACATACCTGCTTGCAGTATGTCTCAAAACACAGTTCTACAGAATAGGTTTATGATGAGTTATGACACGGTTATGACAGTTCTGAATGAGGTTAGTGCAAGGTTTATTTCTTACTGTGATGTAGGAGCTGGCGAAGTGTGCCCAGCTGAACAGGTTCTAATAAAGGTTTTAAAAAGGTTATCTAATGGTTGTCTTACTGTGATGTAGGAGCTGGCGAAGTGTGCCCAGCTGAACAGGTTCTAATAAAGGTTTTAAAAAGGTTATCTAATCGTTGTCTTACTGTGATGTAGGAGCTGACAAAGTGTGCCCAGCTGAACAGGTCCACCAGTCTGTAGAGGCTGGCCAGCTTGCAGCGTGTCTGCTTCTCCCCCTTCACCAGAGTGGTAGACTCCACTCCATACATGTCGTTGATGGGAGTGACCATTCCAAGGCCTGGAGAGGGGGTGAGCAGAGAAAGCAAAGCAGAGAGGGTTAAAAATGTTTTTTAATTTTTTTATTGTTGAGTGTGGGGATTGACAGCTCTCTTGTTCTCTGTATAATTATCAATATGAATAATAACATGAATCATTAACAATCAATACACACAGCCTGCATATTAGATTACCTGCAGCCTGGGAATGGAGACAGACCATGTTCTCTCCATTCTACTAAGTACATCAACTGTTCTAAGAGGAAACCAATTCAATCATTCAATACATATTTCATTTAGAGAGACAAGATACTAAACAGATTTCAGATCAGTTGTTAATAACCGATAACCATCCGAGACAGCGGTAGAATACATCTGGGTTCGTCTCATCTAACCAACTGATTTACTATAGAGTGCTCTACACTGGACAGTGGACACAAATAGCAACAAGCCATCCTTTGACACTGGCAATGTTCATATCAAAGAAAATGCTATGTAGTTACAGTACATTTTTAAATAATTCAATCATCTTACTTCACATATTTCCTAAGTAATAAACAATACTTGACAATCTTATCCTTTTCATTCCTCATTTACAACAAATTACAGCAAATTCCGTAACTTTCCGCTGGTTGCTGAGATTAGTGGTGTTATTATGTGGACATATTATGGGATATATGAGGTATAACTGAGGACTCTATATTTCAGTGGTTGTCGTGGTAATTGATCATTAGTTCCACATTCCGAGGTCTGTAATTGTATGATTGGAAACAGATTTCACATGTGGAAACCTGGACTGAACAGGGGATGAAAACAGAGAAATATATGCCAGGCTTTTCCAGAGTCAGCTAGGAGGGACAGGTTACTGATAGATAGTGTGTGTTTCTGTGTATGAGCGTGCGTTCTAACAAGTGTGTGTGTCCATACAGATTTGGAAGTCTCCACTTTTCAAAAACAATAGAGTTAAAAATATTGGCCTAGTTGAAAGTCAATAGTATGGTATGCAGCTCCAGTGAGTGGCAGTTGGGCATTGCCTGGGTGACGGGCTGTACCAACAGCACTGCCTCCTGAGGGGGGTTACGGGCCGTACCACCAGGATTGTTTTCATTAGGCACCAAATGGAAGAAAACTGAAAAAACGGACCCGAAACAGAGAGGGATTACCTGAACATTCAATAAGAAATGCTCATTTTCATTTGACTTTGCTACATGTTTTGCTACGGCGTGCCCTAATGGACCTACCACTACTACTCACAGGGGGAGGTTACGGGACCTACCAACACTACTTACTGGGGGGGGGGGTTGCGGGACCTACCAACACTACTCACAGGGGGAGGTTACGGGACCTACCACTACTACTTACTGAGGGGGTTGCGGGACCTACCAACACTACTCACAGGGGAGGTTACGGGACCTACCACTACTACTCACAGGGGGGTTACGGGACCTACCAACACTACTTACTGAGGGGGTTGCGGGACCTACCAACACTACTCACAGGGGAGGTTACGGGACCTACCACTACTACTTACTGAGGGGGGTTGCGGGACCTACCAACACTACTCACAGGGGAGGTTACGGGACCTACCACTACTACTCACAGGGGGTTACGGGACCTACCAACACTACTTACTGAGGGGGTTACTGACCGTACCAACACTACTACTTACTGAGGGGGTTACTGACCGTACCAACACTACTACTTACTGAGGGGGGTTACTGACCGTACCAACACTACTACTTACTGAGGGGGGTTACTGACCGTACCAACACTACTACTTACTGAGGGGGGTTACTGACCGTACCAACACTACTACTTACTGAGGGGGTTACTGACCGTACCAACACTACTACTTACTGAGGGGGTTACTAACCGTACCAACACTACTACTTACTGAGCGGGGTTACTAACCGTACCAACACTACTACTTACTGAGGGGGGTTACTGGCCGTACCAACACTACTACTTACAGAGGGGGGTTAGGGGCCGTACCAACACTACTACTTACTGAGGGGGGTTACTGACCGTACCAACACTACTACTTACTGAGGGGGGTTACTGACCGTACCAACACTACTACTTACTGAGGGGGGTTACTGACCGTACCAACACTACTACTTACAGAGGGGGGTTAGGGGCCGTACCAATACTACTACTTACTTAGGGGTGAGGTGCTGAAGCCAGCCACGGATGAAGACATGAAGAAGTCAGCGATCTGTCGGAGGGCCAGGAGACCAGTGGGGTTGTTGCCTTTCTTCTTCTGCTCCTCAATCAGCCCCTCCAACTCATCCTTAAAGACCTGGAGACGAGGAGAGGGAAAATGAAGAAGAAGAGAGAAACATTAATCACAGATTAGACTGGAGGTCGTTGGGTGTCACTCTCTCAGTAAACCCAGACTGACTGACTGACTGGTCTAAACTGGCTGACCAGGGACAGAGAGGTCTATCCTTCTGTAATCTCCACATCCTCAAGTCCCCCCTGCACTACTTACAGCAGTACTGATACAGGCACACACTACTGCACACCCTTCTTTACCCAATTCAGTCTTCTTTTTCTTCCTCTCCATCTCTTTCTCTGTTCACCTCCCTTCCTGACTGACCCAGTGCTGCTTCCAAAGCACTGCCACAACTGGAACTAGGACAGGTAGAGCTGAGGATCAAGGGAACTGGGGCGAGTCACACACACACACACCGCCCACACACTCTTCAACAGCAGGGCTTAGATTTACCACAGTGTTGACTAGATTTAACCTCAGTACAAGAGTTACTAAGGCAATAACTTTGATATCCCATTACATCTCATTATCTCTTTATAAAAACAACACTATAATTTGAGAGAGAAACTGTTTACAATAGCACGGTTAGTCTTGATGTACTGAAACACATCAATCAGAAAAATCCCTATTACATATAAAATGTTAGCTATATATACTATAAAAAGAGATCAAAAGCCAATAAACTGAATTGTAATAAACAAGTAATAGCTTGAAAGACTGTATAGAATGACTAACTGACAACGGGATGGGCCACCATGTTGCAATTGTTGCTTTTGCAAGAGAGGAACCGTTGTTCCGTTACTTAGTGACCTGGGTCAACTCTTATAAACGTCTTACAGTGCATCTCTTAAAAACAAGATTCAGAGAGGGGGAAGAAATAGGACGTGACACCATTTCAGTACAATGACTTTCTAAATAGGAACACATCCAATATTAATGTTTTTATTCCATGTCTCTCAGACACACACACACACTTGCATAAGAGTAGTCAGCTCCACAACAGCCTGGGTATAGATTCAGAGTCTCACCCTAAACACAAAACATTTCTGACAGTCTACTCTTCTCTAACCCCCCCCTCCAGCCGGCTGGCCCCATGGGATAGTCCATTATTGTTTGCGGATGGGATCGGGTCGATTCATTTCCCCTCTTGTGGGGGTGGTATTGTAAAATCTCTACAGCATCTCCTGGGAACACAGAACAGAACACAGAGCCAGTATAACTCTAGGGGTTCTGAGGGGTTCTGAGTCAAGGCCAAACATTCCGTTGTCGTTCAGCCCCTGTTGCCATAGTGACGGTTTTGGCTAGGTCTGGTTGCTGCACTGCAGTGGTGCGGATGTGGATAGGGTGTCTGCTGGGCTTGAGGTTTGTTCTGGACTTTTCTATTATACTGTCGACTGTGCTGTTACAGGCTGGAGTGAAAAGACTTGTCATAAACTCCATACTGTTCCCATGATTCTATTTATCAGGCCTGGGAGGGGATCCTGTGTGCGGGACTTGATTACAACTGCCTTCATTACTTCTGAATCTGCATCAGTCTTAATAGTCTTTTACTGGAAAAGGCCTGCACGTGTGTATGACACACACACACACACACACACACACACACACTGTGGCAGGCATTTGCAGTGTGCGAGCTTGTGATGTGTTCAAAGACAGATTATAACGCTGAGCGGCAGGGATTTCATCCCCATCACCTTCATCTAACAGATTAAAGTGGATGTGATCATACGTTTTTCGACCCTCTAATCCTCTGCAGAGAGACTAAAATAAAACACAGATACAGCTCACGGAAGAGCATGTTATCTAGCTGCTGTGGTGTGTGTGTGTGTGTGTTTAAACCCACAAGGCAACCCTGTGCCATAACACTGTCCTAACATTGAGTTGAAACAAACAGCCAGAGCCCAAATCTAATCAAGCTGGCCTGAGGTCCTTCTCTTGACATGAATAGCTGTCCACCATCCTGCCTGAGAAAAAACAACAACACTAAACTGAAAAGTCAAGCCACGGTCACAGAGAGCTTTCCCACTTTCACGAGCCACGCCTCTCCAGTTATTGGTTGGAGCGTATGGGAGGACGTGTGTGATTGGTTGGACGGTCAGGCTTAGGAAGAGAGGATTCCGTGTGCATTCACAACAAAGAGATATTCATCTTTCAAAATGGTGTCTTTAATATAGTCTTTGAGCTTCTCTCTCAATATTAAGACATGCAGATTGGAGCTGGTCCAATAGCTGTCACTGTGAGAAAGAAATCTCTTTGAGGATACACTCCAAAACCTCTCCCTTTTAATCGTATCAGAATAAAGGCTTATATTTTGTGTGACAAAGCCATAAACAGCACTATATAAAAGCCTTCCGTGTATAAATGTTACATCTACAGTATGTAATATTTCTGTATTACCTAACGTGTTGTTAAAAGAAATCAGCCTGGCATTCAACTATCTATTTGTTGGGATGATCGTCTTCCTGCTGAGTGTAGGGCTGCTGACAGACAGGTAAGTGCGCTGGGATGCAGCTGAACCCTGTAGCGTGGGAAAGGACAACAGACACCTATGACTAGACTGTAGCTGGGTTTGCTATCGCGCGTATTGTGTTTGATGGGAGGTGATGAAAGGGTTTTAAGTCACCACTGACTGTTTTAATGACACCACTACCCCATCCAGACACACAATCTGGTCAAATAAATACTCACAGTTAAAGACACACACACACACACACACACACACACACACACACACACACACACACCATGGTCCAAGTGAATCATAGAATACCCTGTAATTACAACTAGACACACTCCCAACCGCCTTGCTAGTTTAGTGAGCACAATGATACTCTTTCATGTGGACTGTGTTGCAAGGTGGGAGAGAGTGAGAGAGCGAGAGACCGAGAGAGAGAGAAAGAGATATGTTAACTTGCTTTGGCAATGTTAACATTAGTTTTCCATGCCAATAAAGCCCTTAAATTGAATTGAGCGAGAGAGCGAGCGAGCGAGAGACAGAGAGAGAGACCGAGAGAGCAAGTGCCAGCCAATCAATTCTATTGACGTGTGCGTCAGTAAAAATCGGTCCCCCATTCCAGCTGCAACACTGCCTGCAGGAAGGAACTGTCTGGCAGACCAAAAGAAATACTGTACATCCCAGCTAGCACCCAACTCCCTATACAGTGCACTACTTTTGACCAGCGCATTCCTCCCTGGGGGTTTGTACTGCCTAGCATATGTCATGACGTTGCCCTCTTTGGGTACAGCGATCACTATCCCCCTCTCTCTGTCTCCTACACTCAGGCTGCTGCGACCTCCGGTCGTAATTTCCTGGAGGAGATTGTCTCCTCATGGCCACAGTATAGAGAGAGAGTGAGTTTTCATAGAGAGAACAAAGGAATTTCTTCCAACTCACAGAACTTGAGGTCCGAACAACATTTATGTTCTGGAGAAGGTATAAAAGATTGGTTGAAGAATCCAGCTACGAACTGGTCCATTTGGTACAATTTTGTGAAACTCATGGGAGACAATATGGCCAGATTACCACAACACTGTTTATATAATAGCCTCAGTTATGAGGCTTACATCTAATTGTTGTATAAGATGAATGAGTGAGGATGATACTGTTTGTGAAATTGTGTAATGTGATTTTGGTCTGTTTAATGAAGGAAACTCCAATTCCCTTTGGAGCTTAACTAAATCAGAGGACCGCCCATGAGCACAGTTATGGTCGGGCATCCTGGGACAGGCCCTTTTCTGCTCTTCCGAACGAAACCCCCACCCGGGTTTTCTATCACCAGACCATGTTTCTCTCAATTATGAGAGGACTAAGGTTGAGACCAGCTTACCTCGATAACGAGAGGGCCAAGGTTTGAGAGGAGACCATAAACCTGAGTATAAGGTTTGAGTGAGCCCGAATGAGTGAGCGTTCATGTGCAAAGGATTAGCATTTCAATTGTTATAATGATCAACTTTGTAGTGTCTCATCTCAGTTGACCCCCACTTCCCTTTGTGTCCACCAAGCTGCAATACCGGTTTATCCCTCTAGGGAAACGCCGTTATCATTTCCTTGTAACTATCTACTGTTTGTTTATGCTTTTCTGTGAATTACTTAGTAATTACATGATTTAAGACAATTGATGTATGGTTGAATCATAGTGAAGACTGGGTTCGTGCAGATAAACAACAATTTACAACGTTTGGAATGAGACTAACGTGAGGTAAAGAATAATTCATTAATCGGAAGACTAAGTGATCAGATATAAATATCTGAAAGTTATATTAGGAAAATTATAACTTTATAATCTGAATATTTTCCTTGGTGCCCCGACTTCCTAGTTAATTACAGTTACATGATTAATCAGTTTAATCGCGTAATAATAATTACAGAGTTATTTGATAAATAAGTCTTCTGTTTAATGATGGCAAAGACACGACACCTAACATCAATACTTCAGTACAGCATCATCTTGAATGTGCAGCTGAAATCTCTGTCTTTCACTCTCTCTCTCTCTCTTTCTCTCTGTCTCTGTCTCTCTTCTTCTCGGTCTATCATTGAAAGATAATGTAAATGTCAGCACACAGGTCATCTAAGCAATATTGCTCTATAACCTAAATCACAAACCAAAAGCTATCTAGGCAACGTTGAGATAACGTAGCTGCCAAACCAAAAGCTAGCTAGGCAACGTTGAGATAAAGTAAATAAACCAAAACATAGCTAACAAACGTTGCTTTATAACCTAAATGCCAAACTAAATGGGATAGTCTCTCAGAAAAGCTTCCCGTTTGGAGTTTCAAAGGTTCCTCAGAGTACGCATGCTAATGTTCTTTAGAGCGAGATGTTAAAAGTCATGAAGAGAACATCAACAGAAAGAAAGCATGGATGAAACACTTCCTCTCCTCTCACAGGGGTTTGGAGTCAGGGAGGCTCTATAAATTATCCAGTCATTTTAAGCCTGAGAAGAAGAAATAAAAGTCTGCTTCCTTCTCCCAAACCGCAGTAGCAGTAAATATACACAACCCAACAGCACACACACTGCTTCCTTCTCCCAAACCGCAGTAGCAGTAAATATACACAACCCAACAGCACACACACTGCTTCCTTCTCCCAAACCGCAGTAGCAGTAAATATACACAACCCAACAGCACACACACTGCTTCCTTCTCCCAAACCGCAGTAGCAGTAAATATACACAACCCAACAGCACACACACTGCTTCCTTCTCCCAAACCGCAGTAGCAGTAAATATACACAACCCAACAGCACACACACTGCTTCCTTCTCCCAAACCGCAGTAGCAGTAAATATACACAACCCAACAGCACACACACTGCTTCCCTATTTTCCACATCACTAAATCACTCAGATTAATGAGCTTTGCTCCACTGATCGAGACGTGCATATCTGATTGGTTGAGATGGGTCACGTATACACCTATAGTCTTGTTCCCAAGCAACCATGTGACTGGGAGGGAATGAGTCTGAAATGGCACCCTATTTAATGCACTAATTTTGACCAGAGCCCTATGGGATCCCTATGGTCCCTAGTCAAGAGTAGTGCACTATATAGGGAATAGGGTGTCACTTCAGACACAGCCCACGACTCCATAGGAACTAGTGTGACTGGGAGGAAATGACACCAGGTAGGAAACCAGTGCATAGTTATTCTCTAAACTCTATGTCTAATGGCCCATTGTTATAGGACCAGGAGTTTGTCCTGACTACGTGATCTATCCAGGAGAGAAAAAATGTGACATGGTCAGGGAAAACTCTGGGTCCTACAGATCAGTTTACCTGGTGATGTGACATGGTCAGGGAGAACTATGGGCCCTGGACCAGTTTACCAGGTGATGTGACATGGTCAAGGAGAACTCTGGGTCCTCTAGACCAATTTGCCAGGTGATGTGACATGGTCAGGGAGAACTATGGGCCCTGGACCAGTTTACCTGGTGATGTGACATGGTCAGGGAGAACTCTGGGTCCTGGACCAGTTTACCTGGTGATGTGACCTGGTCAGGGAAAACTCTGGGTCCTCTAGACCAGTTTACCTGGTGATGTGACCTGGTCAGGGAAAACTCCATGGCCCTACTTATTGAAGCTGATTACAACAACAACAACAACAAGCCTCCATCTTACAGAAAACACCAGCTTCTATCCATATGGTATAGTGTACATAGCACTATGGCTGCAGCACTAGACTACAGCCAGTCAGCTGTGCTCAGCAAGCTGGTTAGGTCCTTCTGGTCTAGATCAGTCTTTAAATATAGTCTCTCTCATGGGCTGTCTCGAGAAAACATGAGCTGACATCACTCTCCCCTGAAACACACTGGTAACACAACAAACTAACCCCATGTTCAGAGAGAGAGCGAGGGAGCGAGAGAGAGGACAAGAAATAGAGAGAGAATGCAGGGAGAGAGAGACAGAGGGTGAGAGAAAAAGAAGAGAGGGAGAGAAAGAGAGAGGGTGAGAGAAAGCAAGAAAGGAGAGAAAGAGGGTTAGAGAAAAAGAAGAGTGAGAGAAAGAGAGAGAAAGGAGAGAAAGAGAGAGAGAAAGATGGAAAGGCAGAGTGCTGGAGGGAGATGTTTATTGTTGTTGTGATAGAGTAGTGTTACACTAGTGTTGGAACCAGCTAACCCACATGAGACAGATGACAACAATATGCCCTCCGGGACATCACCTGTCATTAGTTCATAGGTTTAGGCTGTGGCTCACACACAATCAAAACAAAAACACACACCCACACACACAGTTACATGTACGCACATTCTCATGTAGGCACACACACACACACACACACATTTACAACCCTTCAACATAGACATTTTCAGACAAAAGACACACACCAAACACACAGGTGAAGTTTAAAGCAGAGAGACTCTGTGCTCGTCTCCTGATCTCTCGACAGCTGGTATAAAAGCGCGCCAAAGAACCCGCGTGGCATGTGTTGAATGTGGATCCCATTTAACGCTTTAAATAGAACACGGCTACACCAGCGCACACACACACACTCGGACACACAGCCAAAAGCTATGAACCTGAGCTACAGACATGTCCTGCCTTGGGTCAATACCTGCAGGTAAACAAGCAGGTGTATGAGTGATTTAGGGGCTTGGAGAACAGACTACAGAGTTGACAGATAACAGCAGAGGCCATTCTGTATGGTGCAGGGCTAGTATTCTATCCCGTTTATGTGGAACGGTGTGGTAGGTAGACTGTGGCAGTAATGTTGGGTCTGCTGGGCTGAAACAGTCTGCTGCCTGCTGGAGTGTTGCTGTGGTCTCTGTCACTACATCAGTGTGTTAACCCCTAAGGGGTTTGACATGGCAGCCGTCGGCAGAAAAGCAGGGGAACTCTCATTCACAGACAGAATGTCCAACTGGTGAACAATATCAATTGTCCTCTTGATGTCAAAATGAGCTTCAGGACAGATGCACCTCTCTGTTTCTTTCTCCCCCCCACACACACAGTCCCACCCCTCACTTACAGGACTCTGTAGTATCTGTGTGACTCTCCTCTCTACCCCCCCCCCCCTCTCTCTTACTTACAGGACTCTGTAGTATCTGTGTGACTCTCCTCTCTACCCCCCCCTCTCTCTTACTTACAGGACTCTGTAGTATCTGTGTGACTCTCCTCTCTACCCCCCCCCCTCTCTTACTTACAGGACTCTGTAGTATCTGTGTGACTCTCCTCTCTACCCCCCCCCCTACTTACAGGACTCTGTAGTATCTGTGTGACTCTCCTCTCAACCCCCCCCTCTCTTACTTACAGGACTCTGTAGTATCTGTGTGACTCTCCTCTCCCCCCCCCTCTCTCTTACTTACAGGACTCTGTAGTATCTGTGTGACTCTCCTCTCTATACCCCCCCCTCTCTCTCTTACCTACAGGACTCTGTAGTATCTGTGTGACCCCTCCTCTCCCCCTCTTTCACTTACAGGACTCTGTAGTATCTGTGTGACTCTCCTCTCTACCCCCCTCTCTAGTATTTACAGGACTCTGTAGTATCTGTGTGACTCTCCTCTCTACCCTCCCCCCTCTCTTACTTACAGGACTCTGTAGTATCTGTGTGACTCTCCTCTCTACCCCCTCCCCCTCTCTCACTTACAGGACTCTGTAGTATCTGTGTGACTCTCCTCTCTATACCCCCCCCCCTCTCTCTTACCTACAGGACTCTGTAGTATCTGTGTGACTCTCCTCTCTACCCCCCCTCTCTTACTTACAGGACTCTGTAGTATCTGTGTGACTCTCCTCTCTACCCCCCTCCCCCTCTCTTACTTACAGGACTCTGTAGTATCTGTGTGACTCTCCTCTCTATATCCCCCTCTCTCTTACCTACAGGACTCTGTTGTATCTGTGTGACTCTCCTCTCTACCCCCCCTCTCTTACCTCTCCCCCTCTCTCACTTACAGGACTCTGTAGTATCTGTGTGACTCTCCTCTCTACCCCCCTCCCTCTCTCACTTACAGGACTCTGTAGTATCTGTGTGACTCTCCTCTCTACCCCCCCTCTCTCTTACTTACAGGACTCTGTAGTATCTGTGTGACTCTCCTCTCTACCCCCCCCTCTCTCTTACTTACAGGACTCTGTAGTATCTGTGTGACTCTCCTCTCTATACCCCCCCTCTCTCTTACCTACAGGACTCTGTAGTATCTGTGTGACTCTCCTCTCTACCCCCTCTCTCTTACTTACAGGACTCTGTAGTATCTGTGTGACTCTCTCTCCCCCCCTCTCTTACTTACAGGACTCTGTAGTATCTGTGTGACTCTCCTCTCTACCCCCCCCCTCTTTCTCTCTCTCACTTACAGGACTCTGTAGTATCTGTGTGACTCTCCTCTCTACCCCCCCCCCTCTTTCGCTCTCCTACTTACAGGACTCAGTAGTATCTGTGTGACTCTCCTCACTACCCCCCTCTTTCTCTCTCTTACTTACAGGACTCTGTAGTATCTGTGTGACTCTCCTCACTACCCCCCGCCCCCCCTCTTTCTCTCTCTTACTTACAGGACTCTGTAGTATCTGTGTGACTCTCTTCTTCTGTTCCATCATATTGAAGTCCTGTCTGAGGTCAGGTGACATGTTCCTCTCTCTCAGGTACTCGGGGTCGTTGGGGTCGATGCGGTCAAAGTATCTTTCCTTAGGACCACCGGGTCCTCCACTGCCGCTGGGCGTGGGAGGGGTGGTCACCACGGCGTGATGGCCTCCTGCACTCATGCCTGCTTCCTACGCTCCTCTGATCGAGCTCAGCTTCTCACTGGAAGGAGAGAGAGAGATTTAGAATAGAGATCTGACAGTTTGAGTTGCATCATTCAAGTTGCTTGAGAAAATGTTACTTGCAACCTGTAACTGCAACAGTAATTGTGTCCAAATTGCTTTGTGTGACAGCGGTTTTACACTGAACTAAACTAAAAGACGCAATGGAAATAGGACAGATATGTTGAAAAACAATGGAAATGGGACAGATATGTTGAAAAACAATGGAAATGGGACAGATATGTTGAAAAACAATGGAAATGGGACAGATATGTTGAAAAACATTGGAAATGGGACAGATATGTTGAAAAACATTGGAAATGGGACATATATGTTGAAAAACATTGGAAATGGGACAGATATGTTGAAAAACATTGGAAATGGGACAGATATGTTGAAAAACAATGGAAATAGGACAGATATGTTGAAAAACATTGGAAATGGGACAGATATGTTGAAAAACATTGGAAATGGGACAGATATGTTGAAAAACAATGGAAATAGGACAGATATGTTGAAAAACATTGGAAATGGGACATATATGTTGAAAAACAATGGAAATGGGACAGATATGTTGAAAAACATTGGAAATGGGACAGATATGTTGAAAAACAATGGAAATAGGACAGATATGTTGAAAAACAAGTCCAGAACATGTAGTTCCCAACTCCCCATTTAGTGGTGGAAAGGTTTATCACCCCAAAGGGAACATTTATTCTGCAGAAGACTAATTTGCCAGACTGTGGGAAAACAATAGTTTTAAGTCCTGTTGCAAACTACTATTGAGCACAGATGCAGAGCCCCAAGTTATGAATGCACACAAACTAAGTCTATTCCTGTGGGCAACAACTGTTCCAACTAAAAGGAATCCAAACTAGCATGAACCATTGACTTTAAAAAAAATCCAAACTAGTGGCAAACAGACAAGTCAAAGAGGACGTTCACTGCAAAATAAGTGAAATCCTCTGAACAGCAACCAGTCACTTTAACCAAACGGCATGCTAAACAGACTGTGGGACATGAGTATGCAGAGCCCCAGGTCAAGTGTCAATACAAAGTCAATTCACTTGACCATGACCTTTTCTGAAGAAGCCATTCCTATGACATTACTCTTCAAACAGAGAGATAACCAGACAGACGTACAGGATAACAGGTGACAGTGACATGTCCCACAGGGGACAGACGGACAGAGAGGAAACAACAGCAACGTGTCTGCCAAGCAGGAAGAGGATGCTCATCTTATCAGGTCGTCTGCTGTGGGAAACGTTGCTCTGTGATTGGTCAACGATCTGACGCCAGCATCAGGAGTCAGGACCCGCTCTGACTTTGGACAGATTTTTGTTTCCATCGTACGCACGCACACACACACACATCTATACGGAACGTGCTCCAGAGCGGGAAAGAAAGACAAACAAACTGAACGAGAGAGAGAAAGACTCATATTTTGTTAGCCCATCAGGGTCATGACTGGGTTAGTGAATACATTCCCCTGACTGTTGCCTCACCCTGTTCCAGTTGGCATGACAACACACAACAGTTGGAAACAGCTATAGTACGTCATGTGTTATTGACTCTCCTGAACCACTTGTTGCCATGCCAAATGAAGGAGAGAGCACAACAACGTCTGCAAAAGGGCCATGGATTTAATGACGGAATGAATTGGAAAGATCAACTAACGAGACAGAGAGTGTAAGAAACCATCTCCCAGGTTGCTTTGCGGCGTGGCTGTGGAGGTTAAAGGCTTCCGAATGCTTTGGTTCGGCTGGCGCCGAGGAGAGTGTGCTCACATACTCTCTTCAAAGACCTACGCTTGAAAAAGCAAAAATCGGCAATAGTACCGTTTGTCCATCTTGAAATGCCGTAGCCAGTATACACTTCCTCAAAATAGTCTGAATTCATCTAAGATAACTCAAGAACTGTCATTCATTTTGACGGTTCTGCCGAGGAGATCTTAGTCACCCAATTCTACATGTGACTAAAATGTTTGGTGCAGTATTTTTCTTCAGGCTGCCGAAAAAAACCAACTGTTGCCAAAGACCAAAACGTCACAAAATGTAGTCAGAATATATGCATGAACCGTTCCAGATGGGAAGCATGCGGATCGCCTTTAGGTTAAGCCTTGTATTAGAGATGGGAGGGGCAGTATTAGAGATGGGAGGGGCAGTATTAGAGATGGGAGGGGCAGTATTAGAGATGGGAGGGGCAGTATTAGAGAGGGGAGGGGCAGTATTAGAGATGGGAGGGGCAGTATTAGAGATGGGAGGGGCAGTATTGGAGATGGGATGGGATGGGAGGGGCAGTAATAGAGATGGGAGGGGCAGTATTAGAGATGGGAGGGGCACTATTGGAGATGGGATGGGAGGGGCAGTATTGGAGATGGGAGGGCAGTATTGGAGATGGGAGGGCAGTATTGGAGATGGGAGGGGCAGTATTGAAGATGGGAGGGCAGTATTGGAGATGGGAGGGGCAGTATTAGAGATGGGAGGGGCAGTATTAGAGATGGGAGGGGCAGTATTAGCGATGGGAGGGGTAGAGAGCAGGCTGGCCTCAACCAGATGGCTTGAGGTTTCCACCCAACAGAGAGCGACCACTACAGCTGGAACTGTTTTCACACACAGACACAGACAGACAGAGACAGAGAGAGAGAATGTAAACACATGTTTCCCATGACAATAAAAAACATTGAATTGAATTGAGCGAGAAAGCGAGAGACCTCTACAGCTGGGATTGTTTACCAATCACTCCAGTCACATGACCGCAGGCCACTTAAGAGGGTTACCCTAGCAGCAGAGAAAGATCTACTGTACCTGCAGTCTCACTCTCTCTCCCTTTCTTTATTTTCTCCCTGTCTCTTTCCCTTCCTTTCTCTTTTTGCCCAAGTCCTCTATCCCTTGGATTTGAACCAGGGAGGGAGTTAGGGATGGAGGAATAGAGGGATGGAGGGAGAGAAGGTAGATTATTTTCTTTGCTGCTCTGCGTTGCTAAGCTGCTCCTTCAGGTCTAATGGAACTTAACAAGATGTTGCAGATTAAGAGCCACAACGCACAGCTCTGGGCTACTCTGTAGTCTGGACCCGACCCAGTGTGTTGAACAACGCACAGCTCTGGGCTACTCTGTAGTCTGGACCCGACCCAGTGTGTTGAACAACGCACAGCTCTGGGCTCCCCTGTAGTCTGGACCCGACCCAGTGTGTTGAACAACGCACAGCTCTGGGCTACTCTGTAGTCTGGACCCGACCCAGTGTGTTGAACAACGCACAGCTCTGGGCTCCCCTGTAGTCTGGATCTGACCCAGTGTGTTGAACAACGCACAGCTCTGGGCTACTCTGTAGTCTGGACCCGACCCAGTGTGCTGAACAACACACAGCTCTGGGCTACTCTGTAGTCTGGACCCGACCCAGTGTGTTGAACAACGCACACCTCTGGGCTACTCTGTAGTCTGGACCTGACCCAGTGTGTTGAACAACGCACAGCTCTGGGCTACTCTGTAGTCTGGACCCGACCCAGTGTGTTGAACAACGCACAGCTCTGGGTTGAACAACGCACAGCTCCCCTGTAGTCTGGATCTGACCCAGTGTGTTGAACCCAGTGTGCACAGCTCTGGGCTACTCTGTAGTCTGGACCCGACCCAGTGTGTTGAACAATGCACAGCTCTGGGCTACTCTGTAGTCTGGACCTGACCCAGTGTGTTGAACAACGCACAGCCCTGGGCTACTCTGTAGTCTGGACCTGACCCAGTGTGTTGAACAACGCACAGCTCTGGGCTACTCTGTAGTCTGGACCCGACCCAGTGTGTTGAACAACGCACAGCCAGTTCTGGGCTACTCTGTAGTCTGGACCCGACCCAGTGTGTGTTTTTCAATGGGACTGCATAGACTTGTGGTGTCATGACGTGACCTCTTTGGGTATAGCAAGTTCCGTCCCCCTCTCTCCCTCTTACACCCAGGTTCTGTTATCTTAGGTCGTACATTCCTGAAGGAGGCTCTCTCCCTCATGCAGTATAGAGAGAGTGAGTTTCACAGTAGAACAAAGGAACTTCTTCTACATCATAGAACTTGAGAACTGAACAATGTCCATGTTTTGGAGAATGTGTAAACGGTCGGTGGAGACGCCAGCTACGACCGGTCCATTTTGTGTAATGTTTGTGACCTCATGAGAGACAATACAGCCACATTCCCATAACTCTGTTTATACAAGAGTCTCCGTTATGAGTTTCGCATCTAATTATTGTATAAAATGAATGAGTAAAGATGAAACTATTTGTGAAATGATGTAATGTGATTTTAAAAACTGTTTAATGAAAGAGAATCCAATTCCCCTTAAAGTCATTGGCCTGCCCCATGAGCATAGACATTGATCTGGCATCATGGGACAGCCCTTTTCTGCTGTTCCGAATATAAACCCCACCAGGAGAAGCCCACTTCAGACTGTGCGTACCTCGATTACCGAGAGGGCTAAGGTTTGAGTAGAGACCATGCATTCCTCGGTTGTTGAATTCCTAACCAAACCACGTGGAGATTTGGCTACACTGGTGGAAATGGTTCAACTCTGAGACTATTGATACCGACAGAATAAGAGCAAATCTTCAATACTAATTACTAGTCGGCAGCTAGAATTTATGTAGACTGAATGTGAAGACCGACAACCGCCGAAACATCTAGAAGAACATTTCTGAATATTACTCTGAAGTATCCATTCTAACCAAAGACTTTGTGGAAGAGAGAGACGGGCGGATGAACTTTCCAACAGAAAGACGGACGATTCCAACAGAGATCACGACGACACACAGCGTAAATATATAGTGATTGCAATTATTCCCGAATGAGTGAGCGTTCATGTGCAAAGGATTAGCATTTCAATTATTATCAGCTGTGTAGTGACTCTCGTCTTTCCCGGCCTTCTCAGTCCACACCCACTTCCCTTGTAACCATATATATTGTTGTTTGTTTATGCATTTCTGTGATTATTTAGTTAGTTAGTAAATAAATGATTAAGACAATTGATGGATGGATGATTCATAGCAAAGACTGGGTGCAGATAACCAACAACTTTCGACGTTTGGAATGACGTCAGGTAAAGAATGATTCATTAATTAGAAGACTAATTGGTCAGATATTAAAATATCTCAAAAGCTATATTAGGAAAATTATAATTTTGTAATTTGAAGATTTTCCTTGGTGCCCCGACTTCCTGGTTGTCACGACTCCAACCGAAGGTGGCTCCTCTTCCTGTTCGTGTGGCGCTCGGCGGTCGTCGTCACCGGTCTACTAGCTGCCACTGATCCATTTTTCCTTTTCTGTTGGTTTTGTCTTATTGGTTACACCTGTTTCTTGTTTAGGTTTTTAGTTGGGCTATTTAACCCGGTATGACCCGCCTGCTCTTAGTGCGGGCTTATTTTCTTCACTGTGTTTATGTGTAGTAGTGTGTTTAGTTTTGGGGTTTTCTTCAGACTTGTTAGGTCCTGGTTTTGGGTTATCGTGTGTATGTGCGCCCAGTGTTTTGGCGTTTACGATTTTCCCTGTGCCATTAAAGGCACTATTCCGTACCTTCAGCCTCCGGCCCCTGACTCCGCACCCACTACGCCTAAGTGTGTCACACTGGTTATCACATCATGTATTTTTTTTAAATATATTTTTTTACCTTTATTTTACTTTTAAGAACAAATTCTTATTTTCAATGACGGCCTAGGAACAGTGGGTTAACTGCCTGTTCAGGGGCAGAATGACAGATTTGTACCTTGTCAGCTCGGGGATTCGAACTTGCAACCTTTCGGTTACTAGTCCAACGCTCTAACCACTAGGCTACCCTGCCGCCCCTACTACAGTATGATACTTAACTACAGAGAATTGATTTGATAAAATAAGACTTCACTTTAATAATGCCAAAGACATGACAGTGGTTACTTCCTGCAAGTTCCTCTCTGTGTTACTATAATAGTTTTAACTTACAGTAGGGGACCTTGTATGGACACAAAGCAAGATGAATGATCGCTTTATGACTTTATTATAAGACACTATTAATACATTTCCCTCAAAGAGCTAAGGTACATAGTACCAGTCTGTCTGTAGGTACATTACATGTGAGCCAAACTCCAGTAGGTATATCATGTGTGTACATAGTACCAGTCTGTCTGTAGGTACATTACATGTTTGAGCCAAACTCCAGTAGGAATATCATGTGTCTACATAGTACCAGTCTGTCTGTAGGTACATTACATGTTTGAGCCAGTAGGTATAAACTACCAGTCTGTCTGTAGGTACATTACATGTTTGAGCCAAACTCCAGTAGGAATATCATGTGTCTACATAGTACCAGTCTGTCTGTAGGTACATTACATGTTTGAGCCAAACTCCAGTAGGTATATCATGTGTGTACATAGTACCAGTCTGTCTGTAGGTACATTACATGTTTGAGCCAAACTCCAGTAGGTATATCATGTGTGTACATAGTACCAGTCAGTTAGTACATAAAAAAGACTATTACAAGTGAAAGACGACATAGATTCAAAGCCAATGTAGTGACAGGTTGTTTGATAGTCTGACCAAATAGGCCATCGCCATGACACCGGAGACAAGTGCATGCTGGACATTCCGATGCCATGCCCAGCTGACCAATGAGCTGACACTTGTGACCCTGAGAGGGGAATGGCTTAGGGGGATGACATGAGTTAACGAGTTTACAACGTGGTCATGACAACAAGAGAGCCAAATAAGTCCAATAGTGCATCCTACAGCAGGGTTTCCCACACTGCAATTTAAATAGACAATATGACACTTAATATCCTGTCTAATATGGACTGTAATGTAGGACTACAGTATGAGACTTACTATCCTGTCTAATATAATATGGACTGTCTAATATAATATGTAATGTAGGACTACAGTATGAGACTTAATATCCTGTCTAATATGGGCTGTAATGTAGGACTACAGTATGAGACTTAATATCCTGTCTAATATAATATGGACTGTAATGTAGGACTACAGTATGAGACTTACTATCCTGTCTAATATGGACTGTAATGTAGGACTACAGTATATGAGACTTACTATCCTGTCTAATATAATATGGGCTGTAATGTAGGACTACAGTATATGAGACTTAATATCCTGTCTAATATAATATGGGCTGTAATGTAGGACTACAGTATGAGACTTACTATCCTGTCTAATATAATATGGGCTGTAATGTAGGACTACAGTATATGAGACTTAAAATCCTGTCTAATATAATATGGCTGTAATGTAGGACTATGAGACTTATATGATGGACTTAATATACAGTATGAGACTTAATATAATATGGGCTGTAATGTAGGACTACAGTATATGAGACTTAATATCCTGTCTAATATAATATGGACTGTAATGTAGGACTACAGTATATGAGACTTAATATCCTGTCTAATATAATATGGACTGTAATGTAGGACTACAGTATGAGACTTAATATCCTGTCTAATATAATATGGGCTGTAATGTAGGACTACAGTATATGAGACTTAATATCCTGTCTAATATAATATGGGCTGTAATGTAGGACTACAGTATGAGACTTACTATCCTGTCTAATATGGACTGTAATGTAGGACTACAGTATGAGACTTACTATCCTGTCTAATATAATATGGGCTGTAATGTAGGACTACAGTATATGAGACTTAACATCCTGTCTAATATAATATGGACTGTAATGTAGGACTACAGTATGAGACTTACTATCCTGTCTAATATGGACTGTAATGTAGGACTACAGTATGAGACTTACTATCCTGTCTAATATAATATGGGCTGTAATGTAGGACTACAGTATGATACTTACTATCCTGTCTAATATAATATGGACTGTAATGTAGGACTACAGTATGAGACTTAATATCCTGTCTAATATAATATGGACTGTAATGTAGGACTACAGTATGATACTTACTATCCTGTCTAATATAATATGGACTGTAATGTAGGACTACAGTATGACACTTAATATCCTGTCTAATATGGACTGTAATGTAGGACTACAGTATGAGACTTACTATCCTGTCTAATATAATATGGACTGTAATGTAGGACTACAGTATGAGACTTAATATCCTGTCTAATATGGGCTGTAATGTAGGACTACAGTATATGAGACTTAATATCCTGTCTAATATGGGCTGTAATGTAGGACTACAGTATGAGACTTACTATCCTGTCTAATATGGACTGTAATGTAGGACTACAGTATATGAGACTTACTATCCTGTCTAATATAATATGGGCTGTAATGTAGGACTACAGTATATGAGACTTAATATCCTGTCTAATATAATATGGGCTGTAATGTAGGACTACAGTATGAGACTTACTATCCTGTCTAATATAATATGGGCTGTAATGTAGGACTACAGTATATGAGACTTAAAATCCTGTCTAATATAATATGGACTGTAATGTAGGACTACAGTATGAGACTTACTATCCTGTCTAATATAATATGGACTGTAATGTGGGACTACAGTATGAGACTTAATATCCTGTCTAATATGGGCTGTAATGTAGGACTACAGTATGAGACTTAATATCCTGTCTAATATAATATGGACTGTAATGTAGGACTACAGTATATGAGACTTACTATCCTGTCTAATATAATATGGACTGTAATGTAGGACTACAGTATATGAGACTTAATATCCTGTCTAATATAATATGGACTGTAATGTAGGACTACAGTATGAGACTTAATATCCTGTCTAATATAATATGGGCTGTAATGTAGGACTACAGTATATGAGACTTAATATCCTGTCTAATATAATATGGGCTGTAATGTAGGACTACAGTATGAGACTTACTATCCTGTCTAATATGGACTGTAATGTAGGACTACAGTATGAGACTTACTATCCTGTCTAATATAATATGGGCTGTAATGTAGGACTACAGTATATGAGACTTAACATCCTGTCTAATATAATATGGACTGTAATGTAGGACTACAGTATGAGACTTACTATCCTGTCTAATATGGACTGTAATGTAGGACTACAGTATGAGACTTACTATCCTGTCTAATATAATATGGGCTGTAATGTAGGACTACAGTATGATACTTACTATCCTGTCTAATATAATATGGACTGTAATGTAGGACTACAGTATGAGACTTAATATCCTGTCTAATATAATATGGACTGTAATGTAGGACTACAGTATATGAGACTTAATATCCTGTCTAATATAATATGGACTGTAATGTAGGACTACAGTATGAGACTTAATATCCTGTCTAATATAATATGGGCTGTAATGTAGGACTACAGTATATGAGACTTAATATCCTGTCTAATATAATATGGGCTGTAATCTAGGACTACAGTATGAGACTTACTATCCTGTCTAATATGGACTGTAATGTAGGACTACAGTATGAGACTTACTATCATGTCTAATATAATATGGGCTGTAATGTAGGACTACAGTATGATACTTACTATCCTGTCTAATATGGACTGTAATGTAGGACTACAGTATGAGACTTACTATCCTGTCTAATATAATATGGGCTGTAATGTAGGACTACAGTATATGAGACTTAACATCCTGTCTAATATAATATGGACTGTAATGTAGGACTACAGTATGAGACTTACTATCCTGTCTAATATGGACTGTAATGTAGGACTACAGTATGAGACTTACTATCCTGTCTAATATAATATGGGCTGTAATGTAGGACTACAGTATGATACTTACTATCCTGTCTAATATAATATGGACTGTAATGTAGGACTACAGTATTTGAGACTTACTATCCTGTCTAATATAATATGGGCTGTAATGTAGGACTACAGTATATGAGACTTAATATCCTGTCTAATATAATATGGGCTGTAATGTAGGACTACAGTATGAGACTTACTATCCTGTCTAATATAATATGGACTGTAATGTAGGACTACAGTATGAGACTTAATATCCTGTCTAATATGGGCTGTAATGTAGGACTACAGTATGAGACTTAATATCCTGTCTAATATAATATGGACTGTAATGTAGGACTACAGTATATGAGACTTACTATCCTGTCTAATATAATATGGGCTGTAATGTAGGACTACAGTATGAGACTTACTATCCTGTCTAATATAATATGGGCTGTAATGTAGGACTACAGTATATGAGACTTAATATCCTGTCTAATATAATATGGGCTGTAATGTAGGACTACAGTATATGAGACTTAATATCCTGTCTAATATAATATGGGCTGTAATGTAGGACTACAGTATATGAGACTTAATATCCTGTCTAATATAATATGGACTGAGACTTACTATCCTGTCTAATATGGACTGTAATGTAGGACTACAGTATATGAGACTTACTATCCTGTCTAATATAATATGGGCTGTAATGTAGGACTACAGTATATGAGACTTAATATCCTGTCTAATATAATATGGGCTGTAATGTAGGACTACAGTATGAGACTTACTATCCTGTCTAATATAATATGGGCTGTAATGTAGGACTACAGTATATGAGACTTAACATCCTGTCTAATATAATATGGACTGTAATGTAGGACTACAGTATATGACACTTAATATCCTGTCTAATATAATATGGGCTGTAATGTAGGACTACAGTATATGAGACTTACTATCCTGTCTAATATAATATGGGCTGTAATGTAGGACTACAGTATGAGACTTAATATCCTGTCTAATATGGACTGTAATGTAGGACTACAGTATGAGACTTACTATCCTGTCTAATATAATATGGACTGTAATGTAGGACTACAGTATATGAGACTTACTATCCTGTCTAATATAATATGGGCTGTAATGTAGGACTACAGTATGAGACTTACTATCCTGTCTAATATGGACTGTAATAGGATAAGTATGAGACTTACTATCCTGTCTAATATGGACTGTAATGTAGGACTACAGTATGAGACTTACTATCCTGTCTAATATAATATGGGCTGTAATGTAGGACTACAGTATGAGACTTACTATCCTGTCTAATATAATATGGGCTGTAATGTAGGACTACAGTATGAGACTTACTATCCTGTCTAATATAATATGGGCTGTAATGTAGGACTACAGTATATGAGACTTAATATCCTGTCTAATATAATATGGGCTGTAATGTAGGACTACAGTATATGAGACTTACTATCCTGTCTAATATAATATGGGCTGTAATGTAGGACTACAGTATGAGACTTACTATCCTGTCTAATATAATATGGACTGTAATGTAGGACTACAGTATGAGACTTACTATCCTGTCTAATATAATATGGGCTGTAATGTAGGACTACAGTATGAGACTTAATATCCTGTCTAATATGGACTGTAATGTAGGACTACAGTATGAGACTTACTATCCTGTCTAATATAATATGGACTGTAATGTAGGACTACAGTATATGAGACTTACTATCCTGTCTAATATAATATGGGCTGTAATGTAGGACTACAGTATGAGACTTACTATCCTGTCTAATATGGACTGTAATGTAGGACTACAGTATATGAGACTTAATATCCTGTCTAATATAATATGGACTGTAATGTAGGACTACAGTATATGACACTTACTATCCTGTCTAATATGGACTGTAATGTAGGACTACAGTATATGAGACTTACTATCCTGTCTAATATAATATGGACTGTAATGTAGGACTACAGTATGAGACTTACTATCCTGTCTAATATGGACTGTAATGTAGGACTACAGTATGAGACTTACTATCCTGTCTAATATAATATGGGCTGTAATGTAGGACTACAGTATGAGACTTACTATCCTGTCTAATATAATATGGGCTGTAATGTAGGACTACAGTATATGAGACTTAATATCCTGTCTAATATAATATGGGCTGTAATGTAGGACTACGGTATATGAGACTTAATATCCTGTCTAATATAATATGGGCTGTAATGTAGGACTACAGTATATGAGACTTACTATCCTGTCTAATATAATATGGGCTGTAATGTAGGACTACAGTATGAGACTTACTATCCTGTCTAATATAATATGGACTGTAATGTAGGACTACAGTATGAGACTTACTATCCTGTCTAATATAATATGGGCTGTAATATAGGACTACAGTATGAGACTTAATATCCTGTCTAATATGGACTGTAATGTAGGACTACAGTATGAGACTTACTATCCTGTCTAATATAATATGGACTGTAATGTAGGACTACAGTATATGAGACTTACTATCCTGTCTAATATAATATGGACTGTAATGTAGGACTACAGTATATGACACTTACTATCCTGTCTAATATGGACTGTAATGTAGGACTACAGTATATGACACTTACTATCCTGTCTAATATAATATGGGCTGTAATGTAGGACTACAGTATATGAGACTTACTATCCTGTCTAATATAATATGGGCTGTAATGTAGGACTACAGTATGAGACTTACTATCCTGTCTAATATAATATGGACTGTAATGTAGGACTACAGTATGAGACTTACTATCCTGTCTAATATAATATGGGCTGTAATATAGGACTACAGTATGAGACTTAATATCCTGTCTAATATGGACTGTAATGTAGGACTACAGTATGAGACTTACTATCCTGTCTAATATAATATGGACTGTAATGTAGGACTACAGTATATGAGACTTACTATCCTGTCTAATATAATATGGACTGTAATGTAGGACTACAGTATATGACACTTACTATCCTGTCTAATATGGACTGTAATGTAGGACTACAGTATATGACACTTACTATCCTGTCTAATATGGACTGTAATGTAGGACTACAGTATATGAGACTTAATATCCTGTCTAATATAATATGGACTGTAATGTAGGACTACAGTATATGACACTTACTATCCTGTCTAATATAATATGGACTGTAATGTAGGACTACAGTATATGACACTTACTATCCTGTCTAATATGGGCTGTAATGTAGGACTACAGTATGAGACTTACTATCCTGTCTAATATAATATGGACTGTAATGTAGGACTACAGTATATGAGACTTACTATCCTGTCTAATATAATATGGACTGTAATGTAGGACTACAATATGAGACTTACTATCCTGTCTAATATAATATGGGCTGTAATGTAGGACTACAGTATGAGACTTACTATCCTGTCTAATATAATATGGGCTGTAATGTAGGACTACAGTATATGAGACTTAATATCCTGTCTAATATAATATGGGCTGTAATGTAGGACTACAATATATGAGACTTACTATCCTGTCTAATATAATATGGGCTGTAATGTAGGACTACAGTATGAGACTTACTATCCTGTCTAATATAATATAGACTGTAATGTAGGACTACAGTATGAGACTTACTATCCTGTCTAATATAATATGGGCTGTAATGTAGGACTACAGTATGAGACTTAATATCCTGTCTAATATGGACTGTAATGTAGGACTACAGTATGAGACTTACTATCCTGTCTAATATAATATGGACTGTAATGTAGGACTACAGTATATGAGACTTACTATCCTGTCTAATATAATATGGGCTGTAATGTAGGACTACAGTATGAGACTTACTATCCTGTCTAATATGGACTGTAATGTAGGACTACAGTATATGAGACTTAATATCCTGTCTAATATAATATGGACTGTAATGTAGGACTACAGTATATGACACTTACTATCCTGTCTAATATAATATGGACTGTAATGTAGGACTACAGTATATGACACTTACTATCCTGTCTAATATGGGCTGTAATGTAGGACTACAGTATGAGACTTACTATCCTGTCTAATATAATATGGACTGTAATGTAGGACTACAGTATATGAGACTTACTATCCTGTCTAATATAATATGGACTGTAATGTAGGACTACAGTATGAGACTTACTATCCTGTCTAATATGGACTGTAATGTAGGACTACAGTATGAGACTTACTATCCTGTCTAATATAATATGGGCTGTAATGTAGGACTACAGTATATGAGACTTACTATCCTGTCTAATATAATATGGGCTGTAATGTAGGACTACAGTATGAGACTTACTATCCTGTCTAATATAATATGGGCTGTAATGTAGGACTACAGTATGAGACTTAATATCCTGTCTAATATGGACTGTAATGTAGGACTACAGTATGAGACTTACTATCCTGTCTAATATAATATGGACTGTAATGTAGGACTACAGTATATGAGACTTACTATCCTGTCTAATATAATATGGGCTGTAATGTAGGACTACAGTATGAGACTTACTATCCTGTCTAATATGGACTGTAATGTAGGACTACAGTATATGAGACTTAATATCCTGTCTAATATAATATGGACTGTAATGTAGGACTACAGTATATGAGACTTACTATCCTGTCTAATATAATATGGACTGTAATGTAGGACTACAGTATATGAGACTTACTATCCTGTCTAATATAATATGGGCTGTAATGTAGGACTACAGTATGAGACTTACTATCCTGTCTAATATAATATGGACTGTAATGTAGGACTACAGTATATGAGACTTACTATCCTGTCTAATATAATATGGACTGTAATGTAGGACTACAGTATGAGACTTACTATCCTGTCTAATATGGACTGTAATGTAGGACTACAGTATGAGACTTACTATCCTGTCTAATATAATATGGGCTGTAATGTAGGACTACAGTATATGAGACTTACTATCCTGTCTAATATAATATGGGCTGTAATGTAGGACTACAGTATGAGACTTACTATCCTGTCTAATATAATATGGGCTGTAATGTAGGACTACAGTATATGAGACTTAATATCCTGTCTAATATAATATGGGCTGTAATGTAGGACTACAGTATGAGACTTACTATCCTGTCTAATATAATATGGACTGTAATGTAGGACTACAGTATGAGACTTACTATACTGTCTAATATAATATGGGCTGTAATGTAGGACTACAGTATGAGACTTAATATCCTGTCTAATATGGACTGTAATGTAGGACTACAGTATGAGACTTACTATCCTGTCTAATATAATATGGACTGTAATGTAGGACTACAGTATGAGACTTACTATCCTGTCTAATATGGACTGTAATGTAGGACTACAGTATATGAGACTTAATATCCTGTCTAATATAATATGGACTGTAATGTAGGACTACAGTATATGACACTTACTATCCTGTCTAATATGGACTGTAATGTAGGACTACAGTATATGAGACTTACTATCCTGTCTAATATAATATGGACTGTAATGTAGGACTACAGTATGAGACTTACTATCCTGTCTAATATGGACTGTAATGTAGGACTACAGTATGAGACTTACTATCCTGTCTAATATAATATGGACTGTAATGTAGGACTACAGTATGAGACTTACTATCCTGTCTAATATAATATGGGCTGTAATGTAGGACTACAGTATGAGACTTACTATCCTGTCTAATATAATATGGGCTGTAATGTAGGACTACAGTATATGAGACTTAATATCCTGTCTAATATAATATGGGCTGTAATGTAGGACTACAGTATATGAGACTTACTATCCTGTCTAATATAATATGGGCTGTAATGTAGGACTACAGTATGAGACTTACTTACTATCCTGTCTAATATAATATGGACTGTAATGTAGGACTACAGTATGAGACTTACTATCCTGTCTAATATAATATGGGCTGTAATGTAGGACTACAGTATGAGACTTAATATCCTGTCTAATATGGACTGTAATGTAGGACTACAGTATGAGACTTACTATCCTGTCTAATATAATATGGACTGTAATGTAGGACTACAGTATATGAGACTTACTATCCTGTCTAATATAATATGGACTGTAATGTAGGACTACAGTATGAGACTTACTATCCTGTCTAATATGGACTGTAATGTAGGACTACAGTATATGAGACTTACTATCCTGTCTAATATGGATAATATACAGTATATGGACTGTATGGATGTAGGACTACAGTATATGAGACTTAATATCCTGTCTAATATAATATGGACTGTAATGTAGGACTACAGTATATGACACTTACTATCCTGTCTAATATAATATGGACTGTAATGTAGGACTACAGTATATGACACTTACTATCCTGTCTAATATGGGCTGTAATGTAGGACTACAGTATGAGACTTACTATCCTGTCTAATATAATATGGACTGTAATGTAGGACTACAGTATATGAGACTTACTATCCTGTCTAATATAATATGGACTGTAATGTAGGACTACAGTATGAGACTTACTATCCTGTCTAATATGGACTGTAATGTAGGACTACAGTATGAGACTTACTATCCTGTCTAATATAATATGGGCTGTAATGTAGGACTACAGTATGAGACTTACTATCCTGTCTAATATAATATGGGCTGTAATGTAGGACTACAGTATATGAGACTTAATATCCTGTCTAATATAATATGGGCTGTAATGTAGGACTACAGTATATGAGACTTACTATCCTGTCTAATATAATATGGGCTGTAATGTAGGACTACAGTATGAGACTTACTATCCTGTCTAATATAATATGGACTGTAATGTAGGACTACAGTATGAGACTTACTATCCTGTCTAATATAATATGGGCTGTAATGTAGGACTACAGTATGAGACTTAATATCCTGTCTAATATAATATGGACTGTAATGTAGGACTACAGTATGAGACTTACTATCCTGTCTAATATAATATGGACTGTAATGTAGGACTACAGTATATGAGACTTACTATCCTGTCTAATATAATATGGGCTGTAATGTAGGACAGTATGAGACTTACTATCCTGTCTAATATGGACTGTAATGTAGGACTACAGTATATGAGACTTACTATCCTGTCTAATATAATATGGACTGTAATGTAGGACTACAGTATATGACACTTACTATCCTGTCTAATATAATATGGACTGTAATAGGACTACAGTATATGACACTTACTATCCTGTCTAATATGGGCTGTAATGTAGGACTACAGTATGAGACTTACTATCCTGTCTAATATAATATGGACTGTAATGTAGGACTACAGTATATGAGACTTACTATCCTGTCTAATATAATATGGACTGTAATGTAGGACTACAGTATGAGACTTACTATCCTGTCTAATATGGACTGTAATGTAGGACTACAGTATGAGACTTACTATCCTGTCTAATATAATATGGGCTGTAATGTAGGACTACAGTATATGAGACTTACTATCCTGTCTAATATAATATGGGCTGTAATGTAGGACTACAGTATGAGACTTACTATCCTGTCTAATATAATATGGACTGTAATGTAGGACTACAGTATGAGACTTACTATCCTGTCTAATATAATATGGGCTGTAATGTAGGACTACAGTATGAGACTTAATATCCTGTCTAATATGGACTGTAATGTAGGACTACAGTATGAGACTTACTATCCTGTCTAATATAATATGGACTGTAATGTAGGACTACAGTATGAGACTTACTATCCTGTCTAATATAATATGGGCTGTAATGTAGGACTACAGTATGATACTTACTATCCTGTCTAATATAATATGGACTGTAATGTAGGACTACAGTATATGAGACTTACTATCCTGTCTAATATAATATGGACTGTAATGTAGGACTACAGTATGAGACTTACTATCCTGTCTAATATGGACTGTAATGTAGGACTACAGTATGAGACTTACTATCCTGTCTAATATAATATGGGCTGTAATGTAGGACTACAGTATATGAGACTTACTATCCTGTCTAATATAATATGGGCTGTAATGTAGGACTACAGTATGATACTTACTATCCTGTCTAATATAATATGGGCTGTAATGTAGGACTACAGTATATGAGACTTACTATCCTGTCTAATATAATATGGGCTGTAATGTAGGACTACAGTATGAGACTTACTATCCTGTCTAATATAATATGGACTGTAATGTAGGACTACAGTATGAGACTTACTATCCTGTCTAATATAATATGGGCTGTAATGTAGGACTACAGTATGAGACTTAATATCCTGTCTAATATGGACTGTAATGTAGGACTACAGTATGAGACTTACTATCCTGTCTAATATAATATGGACTGTAATGTAGGACTACAGTATGAGACTTACTATCCTGTCTAATATAATATGGGCTGTAATGTAGGACTACAGTATGAGACTTACTATCCTGTCTAATATAATATGGACTGTAATGTAGGACTACAGTATGAGACTTACTATCCTGTCTAATATGGACTGTAATGTAGGACTACAGTATGAGACTTACTATCCTGTCTAATATAATATGGACTGTAATGTAGGACTACAGTATATGAGACTTACTATCCTGTCTAATATAATATGGGCTGTAATGTAGGACTACAGTATGAGACTTACTATCCTGTCTAATATAATATGGGCTGTAATGTAGGACTACAGTATATGAGACTTAATATCCTGTCTAATATAATATGGGCTGTAATGTAGGACTACAGTATATGAGACTTACTATCCTGTCTAATATAATATGGGCTGTAATGTAGGACTACAGTATGAGACTTAATATCCTGTCTAATATGGACTGTAATGTAGGACTACAGTATGAGACTTACTATCCTGTCTAATATAATATGGACTGTAATGTAGGACTACAGTATATGAGACTTACTATCCTGTCTAATATAATATGGGCTGTAATGTAGGACTACAGTATGAGACTTACTATCCTGTCTAATATAATATGGACTGTAATGTAGGACTACAGTATATGAGACTTAATATCCTGTCTAATATAATATGGACTGTAATGTAGGACTATAGTATATGACACTTACTATCCTGTCTAATATAATATGGACTGTAATGTAGGACTACAGTATATGACACTTACTATCCTGTCTAATATGGGCTGTAATGTAGGACTACAGTATGAGACTTACTATCCTGTCTAATATAATATGGACTGTAATGTAGGACTACAGTATATGAGACTTACTATCCTGTCTAATATAATATGGACTGTAATGTAGGACTACAGTATGAGACTTACTATCCTGTCTAATATGGACTGTAATGTAGGACTACAGTATGAGACTTACTATCCTGTCTAATATAATATGGGCTGTAATGTAGGACTACAGTATATGAGACTTACTATCCTGTCTAATATAATATGGGCTGTAATGTAGGACTACAGTATGAGACTTACTATCCTGTCTAATATAATATGGGCTGTAATGTAGGACTACAGTATATGAGACTTAATATCCTGTCTAATATAATATGGGCTGTAATGTAGGACTACAGTATATGAGACTTACTATCCTGTCTAATATAATATGGGCTGTAATGTAGGACTACAGTATGAGACTTAATATCCTGTCTAATATGGACTGTAATGTAGGACTACAGTATGAGACTTACTATCCTGTCTAATATAATATGGACTGTAATGTAGGACTACAGTATATGAGACTTACTATCCTGTCTAATATAATATGGGCTGTAATGTAGGACTACAGTATGAGACTTACTATCCTGTCTAATATGGACTGTAATGTAGGACTACAGTATGAGACTTACTATCCTGTCTAATATGGACTGTAATGTAGGACTACAGTATGAGACTTACTATCCTGTCTAATATAATATGGACTGTAATGTAGGACTACAGTATATGACACTTACTATCCTGTCTAATATGGGCTGTAATGTAGGACTACAGTATGAGACTTACTATCCTGTCTAATATAATATGGACTGTAATGTAGGACTACAGTATATGAGACTTACTATCCTGTCTAATATAATATGGACTGTAATAGGACTACAGTATGAGACTTACTATCCTGTCTAATATGGACTGTAATGTAGGACTACAGTATGAGACTTACTATCCTGTCTAATATAATATGGGCTGTAATGTAGGACTACAGTATATGAGACTTACTATCCTGTCTAATATAATATGGGCTGTAATGTAGGACTACAGTATGAGACTTACTATCCTGTCTAATATAATATGGGCTGTAATGTAGGACTACAGTATATGAGACTTAATATCCTGTCTAATATAATATGGGCTGTAATGTAGGACTACAGTATATGAGACTTACTATCCTGTCTAATATAATATGGGCTGTAATGTAGGACTACAGTATGAGACTTAATATCCTGTCTAATATGGACTGTAATGTAGGACTACAGTATGAGACTTACTATCCTGTCTAATATAATATGGACTGTAATGTAGGACTACAGTATATGAGACTTACTATCCTGTCTAATATAATATGGGCTGTAATGTAGGACTACAGTATGAGACTTACTATCCTGTCTAATATGGACTGTAATGTAGGACTACAGTATATGAGACTTAATATCCTGTCTAATATAATATGGACTGTAATGTAGGACTATAGTATATGACACTTACTATCCTGTCTAATATAATATGGACTGTAATGTAGGACTACAGTATATGACACTTACTATCCTGTCTAATATGGACTGTAATGTAGGACTACAGTATGAGACTTACTATCCTGTCTAATATAATATGGACTGTAATGTAGGACTACAGTATATGAGACTTACTATCCTGTCTAATATAATATGGACTGTAATGTAGGACTACAGTATGAGACTTACTATCCTGTCTAATATGGACTGTAATGTAGGACTACAGTATGAGACTTACTATCCTGTCTAATATAATATGGGCTGTAATGTAGGACTACAGTATATGAGACTTACTATCCTGTCTAATATAATATGGGCTGTAATGTAGGACTACAGTATGAGACTTACTATCCTGTCTAATATAATATGGGCTGTAATGTAGGACTACAGTATATGAGACTTAATATCCTGTCTAATATAATATGGGCTGTAATGTAGGACTACAGTATATGAGACTTACTATCCTGTCTAATATAATATGGGCTGTAATGTAGGACTACAGTATGAGACTTACTATCCTGTCTAATATAATATGGACTGTAATGTAGGACTACAGTATGAGACTTACTATCCTGTCTAATATAATATGGGCTGTAATGTAGGACTACAGTATGAGACTTAATATCCTGTCTAATATGGACTGTAATGTAGGACTACAGTATGAGACTTACTATCCTGTCTAATATAATATGGACTGTAATGTAGGACTACAGTATATGAGACTTACTATCCTGTCTAATATAATATGGACTGTAATGTAGGACTACAGTATGAGACTTACTATCCTGTCTAATATGGACTGTAATGTAGGACTACAGTATGAGACTTACTATCCTGTCTAATATAATATGGGCTGTAATGTAGGACTACAGTATGAGACTTACTATCCTGTCTAATATAATATGGGCTGTAATGTAGGACTACAGTATATGAGACTTAATATCCTGTCTAATATAATATGGGCTGTAATGTAGGACTACAGTATATGAGACTTACTATCCTGTCTAATATAATATGGACTGTAATGTAGGACTACAGTATATGACACTTACTATCCTGTCTAATATGGGCTGTAATGTAGGACTACAGTATGAGACTTACTATCCTGTCTAATATAATATGGACTGTAATGTAGGACTACAGTATATGAGAATTACTATCCTGTCTAATATAATATGGGCTGTAATGTAGGACTACAGGACTTACTATCCTGTCTAATATGGACTGTAATGTAGGACTACAGTATGACACTTACTATCCTGTCTAATATAATATGGACTGTAATGTAGGACTACAGTATGAGACTTACTATCCTGTCTAATATGGACTGTAATGTAGGACTACAGTATATGAGACTTAATATCCTGTCTAATATAATATGGACTGTAATGTAGGACTACAGTATATGACACTTACTATCCTGTCTAATATAATATGGACTGTAATGTAGGACTACAGTATATGCCACTTACTATCCTGTCTAATATGGGCTGTAATGTAGGACCACAGTATGAGACTTACTATCCTGTCTAATATAATATGGACTGTAATGTAGGACTACAGTATATGAGACTTACTATCCTGTCTAATATAATATGGACTGTAATGTAGGACTACAGTATGAGACTTACTATCCTGTCTAATATGGACTGTAATGTAGGACTACAGTATGAGACTTACTATCCTGTCTAATATAATATGGACTGTAATGTAGGACTACAGTATATGACACTTAATGTCCTGTCTAATATGGACTGTAATGTAGGACTACAGTATATGAGACTTAATATCCTGTCTAATATAATATGGACTGTAATGTAGGACTACAGTATATGACACTTACTATCCTGTCTAATATAATATGGACTGTAATGTAGGACTACAGTATATGACACTTACTATCCTGTCTAATATGGGCTGTAATGTAGGACTACAGTATGAGACTTACTATCCTGTCTAATATAATATGGACTGTAATGTAGGACTACAGTATATGAGAATTACTATCCTGTCTAATATAATATGGGCTGTAATGTAGGACTACAGTATGAGACTTACTATCCTGTCTAATATGGACTGTAATGTAGGACTACAGTATATGACACTTACTATCCTGTCTAATATGGACTGTAATGTAGGACTACAGTATATGACACTTACTATCCTGTCTAATATGGACTGTAATGTAGGACTACAGTATGAGACTTACTATCCTGTCTAATATAATATGGACTGTAATGTAGGACTACAGTATGAGACTTACTATCCTGTCTAATATAATATGGGCTGTAATGTAGGACTACAGTATGAGACTTAATATCCTGTCTAATATGGACTGTAATGTAGGACTACAGTATGAGACTTACTATCCTGTCTAATATAATATGGACTGTAATGTAGGACTACAGTATGAGACTTACTATCCTGTCTAATATAATATGGGCTGTAATGTAGGACTACAGTATGAGACTTACTATCCTGTCTAATATGGGCTGTAATGTAGGACTACAGTATATGAGACTTACTATCCTGTCTAATATAATATGGGCTGTAATGTAGGACTACAGTATGAGACTTACTATCCTGTCTAATATGGACTGTAATGTAGGACTACAGTATATGACACTTACTATCCTGTCTAATATGGACTGTAATGTAGGACTACAGTATATGACACTTAATGTCCTGTCTAATATGGACTGTAATGTAGGACTACAGTATATGAGACTTAATATCCTGTCTAATATAATATGGACTGTAATGTAGGACTACAGTATATGACACTTACTATCCTGTCTAATATAATATGGACTGTAATGTAGGACTACAGTATATGACACTTACTATCCTGTCTAATATGGGCTGTAATGTAGGACTACAGTATGAGACTTACTATCCTGTCTAATATAATATGGACTGTAATGTAGGACTACAGTATATGAGAATTACTATCCTGTCTAATATAATATGGGCTGTAATGTAGGACTACAGTATATGACACTTACTATCCTGTCTAATATGGACTGTAATGTAGGACTACAGTATGACACTTACTATCCTGTCTAATATAATATGGACTGTAATGTAGGACTACAGTATGACACTTACTATCCTGTCTAATATAATATGGGCTGTAATGTAGGACTACAGTATATGAGACTTAATATCCTGTCTAATATGGGCTGTAATGTAGGACTACAGTATATGAGACTTACTATCCTGTCTAATATAATATGGGCTGTAATGTAGGACTACAGTATGAGACTTACTATCCTGTCTAATATGGACTGTAATGTAGGACTACAGTATATGACACTTACTATCCTGTCTAATATGGACTGTAATGTAGGACTACAGTATGAGACTTACTATCCTGTCTAATATAATATGGACTGTAATGTAGGACTACAGTATATGAGACTTACTATCCTGTCTAATATGGACTGTAATGTAGGACTACAGTATATGACACTTACTATCCTGTCTAATATGGACTGTAATGTAGGACTACAGTATATGACACTTACTATCCTGTCTAATATGGACTGTAATGTAGGACTACAGTATGAGACTTACTATCCTGTCTAATATAATATGGACTGTAATGTAGGACTACAGTATGACACTTACTATCCTGTCTAATATAATATGGACTGTAATGTAGGACTACAGTATGACACTTACTATCCTGTCTAATATAATATGGGCTGTAATGTAGGACTACAGTATATGAGACTTAATATCCTGTCTAATATGGGCTGTAATGTAGGACTACAGTATATGAGACTTTTATGTTAACCTGTATGACATTTAGGAAGGTCAACATTGCGTCAGCTTCTTGATATCAAGCCACTGCTCCACTTAGGCTTGGCTGGAGCTGACATGACTCTCTTTATCAGCTGAATCATCACACATTGGAACACTTATGTTTCTTCTGTGGCAGAACTCCAAACCAACCTTCTCCCTCCCTCCCCTCCCTCCCTCCCTCCCCCCCCCCTCACCCCCTCCCTCCCTCCCTCCCTCCCTCCACTCTGTAATTTACATGGACATTAATAAAATCCCAGCTAGAAGAATCTGTTCAAGTCAAAGCAGCTGGACAACTCTCCCTGACGGTTACATAACATCACATTCAATACACCCCCTCTGTGTGTGTGTGTGTGTGTGTGGTATCATTGTGTCTGTATGTGATTGCGTGTGTGTATTAAATTCACCCTTTCCCAAAGCCATGCCCTGGTTTATTGAATGAAACTGCAGAGGGCAGACAGGCTACTATACAGCCAACTATAAAGACACAGGCCTTAGGACTACAGCTACCCTGCTGACTACAACTACCCCGCTGACTATAGCTACCCTGCTGACAGTTATACAGTCAATATGTCATTCTATGGGGAGTAGGGATACGAGAGAGAGGGAGAGAGAAAGAGAGATTCTATGCAGTGTAGGGATACGAGAGAGAGAGAGATTCTATGGGGAGTAGGGATACGAGAGAGAGAGAGAAAGAGAGAGATTCTATGGGGAGTAGGGATATGAGAGAGAGAGGGAGAGAGAAAGAGAGAATCTATGCAGAGTAGGGATACGAGAGAGAGAGAGAAAGAGAGAGATTCTATGGGGAGTAGGGATATGAGAGAGAGAGGGAGAGAGAAAGAGAGAATCTATGCAGAGTAGGGATACGAGAGAGAGGGAGAGAGAAAGAGAGATTCTATGCAGAGTAGGGATACGAGAGAGAGGGAGAGAGAAAGAGAGATTCTATGCAGAGTAGGGATACGAGAGAGAGAGGGGGAGAGAAAGAGAGAGATTCTATGCAGAGTAGGGATACGAGAGAGAGAGGGGGAGAGAAAGAGAGAGATTCTATGCAGAGTAGAGATACGAGAGAGAGAGAGAAAGAGAGAGATTCTATGGGGAGTAGGGATACGAGAGAGAGAGGGGGAGAGAAAGAGAGATTCTATGCAGAGTAGGGATACGAGAGAGAGAGGGGGAGAGAAAGAGAGAGATTCTATGCGGAGTAGGGATATGAGAGAGAGAGACCAGACCAGAATAAAGACACAGGCCTTATACTGTAGGAAAGCAGCAGTGAATTGATAGATGAAAACAAAAGAGAGGTAGAGACGGAGAAGAGAGACAGTATGAGATCCCGAGAGTGAGAGAGTAAGAGGGAGGGAGGGAGAGAAAGGCATAGAAAGAGAGAGAAAGAGAGAGCATGGTGAATGTGAGAACGACAGAGGACCTGCTGGATGAGTGCAATCCTCTGGGGTCAATCCCGAACAGCTGTGGAGTTGCCAAAATAAAGTTGCACAGCCCCTCACCCCCCTTTACCCCCCAGTGTTGACAACACCAGACTCCCCCTCTGCTACGAACACAAGTCCCCCAGTATGAATGGAATAACCGCACAACCACAGAAGAATTAGCTAAGCACACACACCTCTTTCACGAGGTATCCCAGTATGAATGGAATAACCGCACAACCACAGAAGAACTAGAACTTTAGCAGTATGAATGGAATAAGCACAACCACAGAAGAACTAGCTCTTTCACGAGGTATCCCAGTATGAATGGAATATCTACACAACCACAGAAGAACTAGCTAAGCACACACACCTCTTTCACGAGGTATCCCAACCTGTATTGAATATCTACACAACCACAATAGAAGCAGCAGACAGGCTCACACACACAGACACACACTTCGGTCAGTGCTTACAACACAAGGCTCCCCGTAAAACCACAACACAACCACAGACCCAGATAAACACAGGACAGCAGTATCCCTGCTCAGTACCCAGTCACAAGATGCCCAGTTCCCAGAGCGCTCCCTCCTGCGTCCTCAATGTTCCCTTTGTCCCCTTCCCAACGTCCCCGTCACTCGGGTCACCCGGCGGGAGTTTCACACAGCATGACATTTAGTTTCGGAACCAGAGTTAGGGGGTGAGAGGTCAAAGGTGAGTTCACATGATTTAGAATAAAATACATTTAAAAACACTGACACGATTGGACTGTCAATGAGGCACCACCTAAAGCAGTTTATTTCAGTCTTGTGTCTCTGTTGACAGACGACAAAGCTTTGTCAGATCAAATTGATCAACAAAATAAATAAATAAATAAATAAATATAAACTACTCAGGGGAAGCATACCATGCTGACCGCAAAAAACCGTTTTGACTCAAGAGACTGCTTAAGGAGCACCAGACTGTGACTGTTATCCGGTTGGTCTCGACTGGTTGCCTGAAGCAAAGTAACAGCAATCTCTGACCTATCGACCTTTCAACCTTTGGCCTACTGCTCCGCCACCGGCCACACACCCCTTCCACGGCTTCAGACATAATGTGTCACTATGTGGAGGAGAGTGTGGTCTGAGGAAAGGTCAACGCTTTGACTGAAACTAAAGCTTATCCAGGAAGCCCGAATAAATCACAAATGTGCATAGTGGTATTCTCTCTTCATTACTCCAGTTACCTCACCTCATGTCAGGATGACATTTAGCCTTGAACTAACTCCAGCAGGGAGGACAGATTAGAATGCTTTCCATACAGTCCTACACACCTTACCCCTCCTCTCTTCTGTTGACAGCTATCCTGCTAGTGTCCCCACCTCTTCCTCCCTCCCCCCCACTCAATTCAATTCAAAGGGCTTTATTGGCTTGGGAAACATATGTTAACATTGCCAAAGCAAGTGAAACAGATAAACAAAAGTGAAATCAACAATATAAACAAAGTAAACATTACAAAGGAATAGAGACATTCCAAATGTTATATTATCTCTATATACAGTTTCCCTCTCTTTCTCTCTCACACCTCATCCCCTCTCTACTATTTGTTATCATGCCTGCTGGATTCTACGGCCTCTCTTTTAGCCATCACCCCTATTAATAGGGTGAGGCTTTTGGGTCGCGTTGCCGACCGTACGGGAACAATACCAGGAAACAATCCCACACACTAATTATAGATGGCTATCTACTGTGCTGCGTGGCCGTACACATTGTAGGTGGGCGGGGTGTGTGTGCGCTTTCAAAATAAACAGAGTGAGGACACAAAACCCCACTGAATAATCTACGAGAAAGCATGGTGTTGTAACCACGTAATGTACATCATCTATGACGTGGCTGCTGTGAAGTTAAGTTACGTAGGCCTGGCCAGGTTGGATTGTGGCTGTAACCGAGCCATGCAAGCCAATCAGAAACGTCCGTTCCACCCTTACTGGACAGTTAAGCGTTTTAACTTGAACTTTGACGATGCACTGTAAGCAGAGAACAAGCTGTACTCTTCAGACCTCTAGGTAGTATATTAGTGTACTGAGCAGTATGCATTCCTACTGTTTAGCTGATGAGTACAACTAATCTACCTAGTCTCCATTGACTCAGTGCTAAGCATGTTGAGAGAGAGAGAGAGAGAGGCAACACAACCAACGGGTGTTCATCCTGGAAGCCAGGAATTCACCCTTAAATTGGCAGTTGAACAAACGGCTTGAAATCCCAATCACAGCTCACAGATTGAAATGTGTTCAGTCAACTCATGCAGTTGAAGTAGGGATAGTGACAGTCAATAACATACACAAAGAAACAGGCTTCAGCTAACTGACCTCGTAGTTTAGTGCTCAAATAGGTTTCACATTCAATTCAGTAGGAATAGTCAAGTCTGTAGTACACACACAAAGAAACACGCTTAGCTAACTGACCTTATTGTGTCCCCTTGTACTCAGTCAGTGAATCTGAGAGAACCTGGAATAGAAACGCCAGTCAAAACGCATGTCTACTTCCTCGCCTCGTTTAGAAATCCCAGAGTAGATCCACCAGGACGCTGATGAAAAATAAAAAGAGGGAGAGCGAGAAGGAGAGAGAAAAAAAACAGTCCGTTCACTGCTTCTTCGTCTCCCTTCTCCAGTTGATCCTATATGTTGGTCCTGGACCAAACCAAAAAATGAACTGCCTGAAGACAACAGAGTTGCTGCTAGTCCCAGATTCGACTGCCACACACACTCCACTCTCTCGCTGCTTTGGCTGCTGTGACCGCAGCGGAGGAGAAAGACATTTCAACAGCTGTGTGTGTGTGGGTGTGTTTGTGTGAAAAGGAGCTAAAGGAACCACGTGATAGGCTTAATCCTCTGCCCACTGAGGGAACACACACTGCAGTCTGACCAATCAGGGGCCGGCTGTCACACACTGGTTCCCTCCCATCTCGCTTTCCCTCTCTCCTGCTCTTATTCTAACTCTTCTCTTTCTCTCTCTCTCTCATTCTCTCTTTTTACTTGTTCTCTCTCTCTCTCTCCTTCCCTCTCGCAGCAGTATTATAGGGCAGTGTTTTGGAAGTATACTGTCAGGTTACAAATCACCATGGCACATCGCTAACACACTGTCGCTCTAAGGTAACACCCCCCCACCGTTTCTATTTGCCATGTTCTACATACCCACTGTACTGGAGGAGGAGGCATTGTGCATATCTAGGGAGGTAGCTAGCTAGAGCATTGAGTGTACCTAGCTAGAGAACATTTTGTGTGTGTGTGTGTGTGTGTCTACAGAAGCACAGCGTGACCACATTTCTGCAGGCCGCAGCCTAAACAATAGACCTTTATCATCCAGTTTATCAGGTCAAGGCTGTAAATCAAATGTGGCTCCTTATCAATGAGGTTTCAGCCTGGTTCTTGGGGACTAACTCTCTTGTGTGTTATTGAGTCCTGTGTCTTCAGCTGAGAGAGGAAATCAAAAGGGATGGTCTTCCTATTGTGCAATACTCCATTACAACATTTCCAAGAGGTTATACATGGAATCATACTTTCCCCAGACACACATTAACCCGAGTCTTGACAGAAAAACCTCCAATGAAGAATCTCCATTGAACATGTTTTTTAGTCTACAGGCTTAATCTGTGCCCAGGAAACCGGCCCAGCGAGAGTAAGCTGATCCTAGATCAGTCTTTGAGTAAGACTGTCTTAGTATGAAGTAAATGCTTTGGAAACAGAAGACGACCCTTTGCTCTGGTAGCTATGGAAACAGAAGACGACCCTTTGCTCTGGTCAACAGTAGTGCATTAGACTACATAGAGAATAGAACCATAAGCAGAAGACAGTCTGAAAGAGTTCTACTTGACTGTGGTAGAGGAGACATCCCTCGCTTTGATCATGGAGACAGTGGTGACTGTGTTGTGGTGGGTGGATAGGGTGTTAGATTTGACAGGGCTGTGTGAAAGATTAGAGGGTGTGTGTGTGTGTGTGTGTGTGTCAGAAAAAGGGTATTACACAACTCCTTTCCCCTATTTGACCTAGATATTGTGTGTATGCATTGATGTAGGCTGTGTGCTGTTTTTAAATGTACTTCTGTCCTTGAGCTGTTCTGGTCTATTAATGTTCTGTATTATGTCATGTTTCATGTTCTGTGTGGACCCCAGGAAGAGGTTTTTTTTTTATACATGTGTGTGTTAGTGTGTGTGTGTGTATTTGTGTGAGTTATTAAATGTCAGTGAATGTGGTTAAGATTAGAGTGGTTGTGATTAAATATTGATGGACAAATCTTCTTCCTTGTGATGTAATACTCTGCGCACACACACACACACACACACACACACACACACTTGCAAGCTTATCATCAATTAACAGGAGGGGAACGCAGCCGGGCCATTGGTCCCACAGATAACCAAACCATCCAGCAGCTTAGCCTTTACACTATTCTGCAAAATACTACATATAGCCTCAAGACCAACTCAATCAATTCAGAGCATTGGATGGGCTCTGTCACCCTTCATGCCAACTGACTGAGTGTTTACTGTATAACTCAACAGTCTAATGCCATCCCCAGCTGGCACCACCAGCCCTGAGTCCGGATCTCTCATCCCCTACCACTCAACAACACACACTGACTACCCAACGACAATCAATGGGCTCGATAAAACACAGCGTTTAGAAAGGACAGCTAGTGTTGGTCATTGGCTCTGCTCATATGTCACATTACCATGGATACGGGCTGCTTACTAAGAGTTTAAGACAAGGAAGAGGCCAAGCAGCCATGACTTTGCTCATTGTATTCATGAAATAATATACCAGGGAGAAAGGAGAAACCAGCTGACTGAAACTGAGGTAAAACAAAAGTCTATTGTAAATTCTACATATTGTCTTAAGGCCAGGCATCACACCTTAATAGGGGTTCATTTTCTCTTAATCATATCACGATCAACTTGTTGTATCTATGTTGGTATGATAAACTAAAGAAAATATACATTTTCATTACATTTGAACGTTTTTAAAAACATTTTTACGTTTATTTTTTAGAAAATATTAATGTTAATGGACCAAAATCAAATCCAATTTGATTTGTCGCGTTTCACATGTTTTGCAGATGTTATCACAGGTGTTGGGAAATGCTTATGTTGCTCCAGCAGTGCAGTAATACCTAACAATACACCCAAACTCCCAAAAATAAAATAAACTAATGAAGAAATATCAGTCCGGAATATAAATGTACAGTTGAAGTCGGAAGTTTACATACACTTATGTTGGAGTCATTAAAACTCGTTTTTCAACCACTCCACAAATGTCTTGTTAACAAACTATAGTTTTGGCAAGTCGGTTAGGACATCTACTTTGTGCATGACACAAGTAATTTTTCAGACAGATTATTTCACTTATAATTCACTGTATCACAATTTCAGTGGGTCAGAAGTTTACATACACTAAGTTGACTGTGCCTTTAAACAGCTTGGAAAATTCCAGAAAATGATGTCATGGCTTTAGAAGCTTCTGACCACTATGACACTCCACTATCTCTGTTAGTTAGTCTTCCTAATGACCACTATGACACTACACTATCTCTGTTAGTTAGTCCTCTTACTGACCACTATGACACTACACTATCTCTGTTAGTTAGTCCTCTTACTGACCACTATGACACTACACTATCTCTGTTAGTTAGTCTTCCTAATGACCACTATGACACTACACTATCTCTGTTAGTTAGTCTTCCTAATGACCACTATGACACTACACTATCTCTGTTAGTTAGTCTTCCTAATGACCACTATGACACTACACTATCTCTGTTAGTTAGTCCTCTTACTGACCACTATGACACTACACTATCTCTGTTAGTTAGTCCTCTTACTGACCACTATGACACTACACTATCTCTGTTAGTTAGTCTTCCTAATGACCACTATGACACTACACTATCTCTGTTAGTTAGTCTTCCTAATGACCACTATGACACTACACTATCTCTGTTAGTTAGTCTTCCTAATGACCACTATGACACTACACTATCTCTGTTAGTTAGTCCTCTTACTGACCACTATGACACTACACTATCTCTGTTAGTTAGTCCTCTTACTGACCACTATGACACTACACTATCTCTGTTAGTTAGTCTTCCTAATGACCACTATGACACTACACTATCTCTGTTAGTTAGTCTTCCTAATGACCACTATGACACTACACTATCTCTGTTAGTTAGTCTTCCTAATGACCACTATGACACTACACTATCTCTGTTAGTTAGTCCTCTTACTGACCACTATGACACTACACTATCTCTGTTAGTTAGTCTTCCTAATGACCACTATGACACTACACTATCTCTGTTAGTTAGTCTTCCTAATGACCACTATGACACTACACTATCTCTGTTAGTTAGTCTTCCTAATGACCACTATGACACTACACTATCTCTGTTAGTTAGTCCTCTTACTGACCACTATGACACTACACTATCTCTGTTAGTTAGTCTTCCTAATGACCACTATGACACTACACTATCTCTGTTAGTTAGTCTTCCTAATGACCACTACGACACTACACTATCTCTGTTAGTTAGTCCTCTTACTGACCACTATGACACTACACTATCTCTGTTAGTTAGTCTTCCTAATGACCACTATACTATCTCTGTTAGTTAGTCCTCTTACTGACCACTATGACACTACACTATCTCTGTTAGTTAGTCTTCCTAATGACCACTATGACACTACACTATCTCTGTTAGTTAGTCTTCCTAATGACCACTATGACACTACACTATCTCTGTTAGTTAGTCCTCTTACTGACCACTATGACACTACACTATCTCTGTTAGTTAGTCTTCCTAATGACCACTATGACACTACACTAACTAACAGAGATACTGTAGTGTAATAGTGGTCATTAGGACTAACAGAGATAGTGTAGTGTCATAGTGGTCAGTAGGAGGACTAACAGAGGTAGTGTGATGGTGGTCAGTAGGAGGACTAACAGAGACCGCAGGTTAGGGTTGACAGGTTAAGAGCATTACAGGGAGACATCACATGAATCACCTAAAGCTAACAGAGCAAACATATCTGTCCCCCAGGCTAAAAACCTTCTCCCTCCACCTGTAATCTATTAACCTGGACTCTGAACTGAATATTGCTCTGTTTTACTATCCCTTCTGTACCTCCATGAAGTGAAACCATAG
The DNA here is from genome assembly GCF_034236695.1 of Oncorhynchus nerka. Taxonomy (NCBI): domain Eukaryota; kingdom Metazoa; phylum Chordata; class Actinopteri; order Salmoniformes; family Salmonidae; genus Oncorhynchus; species Oncorhynchus nerka. The sequence continues at coordinate 62,713 of NW_027039596.1, forward strand.
TGAAAGATAGCAGTATTTAGTTTGGGTTTCAGGCTACCAATCTGTACTTCTACAGGTCTGAACACAACAGAGCAGTATGTCATCATGACATAGAGAACACACCCCCAGAGCTGCCACGCCTGTATTAACACACTACAACCAGTCTAGGTTTATATTTCTAGGACAGCGATCCTAAGTAACCCACTAATCCATGTTCCAGAGGTATGTGTTTCAGGGTAGAGGGTAATGCTGTCAGAGGGGGTGTGTTTCCAGTTGTACAGGATACTCATGGTATACACTGTCCAACTCGATGCTTACTGGCAGGTTCCTTTTTGACAATGCAACAACAATAACAAACAATAAAAGATAGGAACATAAAGTAAATGGCTCAGTAGAACAGAATAAACATTCTAGCATAAGTATAATACAGGAAGGCACAATTTATAGTCCAATATTTACACATGTATCAGGGCAGGGGGTGTTGGGGGCAAGTATTTCAATTGTTCAGTATTAGCAGTTCTAAACAAGAGTCTGGTAGCAGCAGCTGTGGTGTGTGTGTAGCATGAATATACTGTATATATGTGTGTGTGTGTTACAGTAATGTCAGGGTAATGTTTAACGCAGGGTAACTACGTTTGGTTCATTTCCTGGGACACTGAACAATGCATTCAGTGTCTGTGCAGCTGTGTGTATTATGACACTAGTAAACACACACACACTCAGACAGAGTGGAGATAATGTGGAGAAGGAGGGAGAGAAGGGGGAGACAGTGGAAAGATAATGGAGAGAAGGGGGAGACAGAGAGGAAGGTAATGGAGAGACGGGGGAGAAATAGTTGAGAGATAATGGAGAGAAGGGGGAGACAGAGAGGAAAGATAATGGAGAGAAGGGGGAGACAGAGAGGAAAGATAATGGAGAGACGGGGGAGACAGAGAGGAAAGATAATGGAGAGACGGGGGAGACAGGGAGGAAAGATAATGGAGAGAAGGGGGAGACAGAATGGAGAGATAATGGAGAGAGGGGGAGACAGAGTGGAGAGATAATGGAGAGAAGGGGGAGACATAGTGGAGAGATAATGGAGAGAAGGGGGAGACCGAGTGGAGAGCTAATGGAGAGAGGGGAGGGGTCCTGCTGTGTTTACTCAGCGATTGGCTACTCCACCTTCTTCCTGTATTGATGTGGATGGAGATGGTTGTGTGTGTGTGTGTGTGTGTGTGTGTGTGTGTGTGTGTGTGTGTGTGTGTGTGTGTGTAGATGAGGACGAAACAAGGTTTTGGAAGGAGTTCAAGCACTCCAAAACAATCAGAGTTGTAGCCGTTCTGTCGTAGTTAACTGGACCAAGAGATGAGAGGTGCTACTCTGGGTCAAGTTGACAAGGTTGATCTTGAATGTGACATGAACTGAGTGCAGGGGGAGAGCAGGGGAGACCACCTCTACAATACTGTAGAGTCGACTGTATGAACTATGAAAAGGTGGAACAGGTAACAGTGGAAATACAGACTTTACTTTGTCATCTTTCAATTACTGCATTCAGGCGTAGTCAAATATACAGGGTATGTATTCTGACTAGAGACAACAGTTTGTTCTGCTACCTGACCAGGAAAGTCTCTGGGCCCGTACCCATCATGACTGAACACATAACTCTGGGCCCGTACCCATCATGACTGAACACATAACTCTGGGCCCGTACCCATCATGACTGAACACATAACTCTGGGCCCGTACCCATCATGACTGAACACATAACTCTGGGCCCGTACCCATCATGACTGAACACATAACTCTGGGCCCGTACCCATCATGACTGAACACATAACTCTGGGCCCGTACCCATCATGACTGAACACATAACTCTGGGCCCGTACCCATCATGACTGAACACATAACTCTGGGCCCGTACCCATCATGACTGAACACATAACTCTGGGCCCGTACCCATCATGACTGAACACATAACTCTGGGCCCGTACCCATCATGACTGAACACATAACTCTGGGCCCGTACCCATCATGACTGAACACATAACTCTGGGCCCGTACCCATCATGACTGAACACATAACTCTGGGCCCGTACCCATCATGACTGAACACATAACTCTGAGAGAGAAAGAGAAAGAGAGAGAGAGAAAGAGGGAGAGAGAAAGAGAGACAAGAAGACTGGATACACCTTGGATTGGCACTGAGGGAACACTAGATAAAGGGCTTTGGAATACATCTTTGTCATTGTCTCAGAAGACTGGCTCTTAGAAGTTAAGAACAAACAAAATACTGAGCTAAATGTTTTGACATCACAGGAAGAACACTTCAATCAACATATCAAAGTCCCAAAGTTGAGACTCAATGGAGGTACAGTAGCACATAAACTATCAAAGACAACATGTTCTTTGTAGGACAGATTCCCACCAGCCATCAAAGACGTCACAGGAAGGGCATCGTATTCTCACATCTGACACATGGAAGGTCAACGTTCAATATGAAAGCAGTAGAACTAGGCTGCGCCAGGCAGCGACTTGTGTGTGTGTGTGTGTGTGTGTGTGTGTGTGTGTGTGTGTGTGTGTCCGTGCTCCAACAACTACAACAGACACGTTGAATCACAACATGAAGCTGAATCAGGAACAAACAATTAATATGGTGTTTATGGTGCTTCTCTCTCTCTCATCAATATGGTGTTTATGGTGCTTCTCTCTCTCTCATCAATATGGTGTTTATGGTGCTTCTCTCTCTCATCAATATGGTGTTTATGGTGCTTCTCTCTCTCATCAATATGGTGTTTATGGTGCTTCTCTCTCATCAATATGGTGTTTATGGTGCTTCTCTCTCTCATCAATATGGTGTTTATGGTGCTTCTCTCTCATCAATATGGTGTTTATGGTGCTTCTCTCTCATCAATATGGTGTTTATGGTGCTTCTCTCTCTCATCAATATGGTGTTTATGGTTCTTCTCTCTCATCAATATGGTGTTTATGGTGCTTCTCTCTCATCAATATGGTGTTTATGGTGCTTCTCTCTCATCAATATGGTGTTTATGGTGCTTCTCTCTCTCATCAATATGGTGTTTATGGTGCTTCTCTCTCTCATCAATATGGTGTTTATGGTGCTTCTCTCTCTCATCAATATGGTGTTTATGGTGCTTCTCTCTCATCAATATGGTGTTTATGGTGCTTCTCTCTCATCAATATGGTGTTTATGGTGCTTCTCTCTCATCAATATGGTGTTTATGTTGCTTCTCTCTCTCATCAATATGGTGTTTATGGTTCTTCTCTCTCATCAATATGGTGTTTATGGTGCTTCTCTCTCATCAATATGGTGTTTATGGTGCTTCTCTCTCTCATCAATGTGGTGTTTATGGTGCTTCTCTCTCTCATCAATATGGTGTTTATGGTGCTTCTCTCTCTCATCAATATGGTGTTTATGGTGCTTCTCTCTCTCATCAATATGGTGTTTATGGTGCTTCTCTCTCATCAATATGGTGTTTATGGTGCTTCTCTCTCATCAATATGGTGTTTATGGTGCTTCTCTCTCTCATCAATATGGTGTTTATGGTGCTTCTCTCTCATCAATACGGTGTTTATGGTTCTTCTCTCTCATCAATATGGTGTTTATGGTGCTTCTCTCTCATCAATATGGTGTTTATGGTGCTTCTCTCTCTCATCAATGTTGTGTTTATGGTGCTTCTTCTCTCTCTCATCAATATGGTGTTTATGGTGCTTCTCTCTCTCATCAATGTGGTGTTTATGGTGCTTCTTCTCTCTCTCATCAATATGGTGTTTATGGTGCTTCTCTCTCATCAATATGGTGTTTATGGTGCTTCTCTCTCTCATCAATGTGGTGTTTATGGTGCTTCTTCTCTCTCTCATCAATATGGTGTTTATGGTGCTTCTCTCTCTCATCAATATGGTGTTTATGGTGCTTCTCTCTCTCATCAATGTGGTGTTTATGGTGCTTCTCTCTCTCATCAATATGGTGTTTATGGTGCTTCTCTCTCTCATCAATATGGTGTTTATGGTGCTTCTCTCTCTCATCAATATGGTGTTTATGGTGCTTCTCTCTCATCAATATGGTGTTTATGGTGCTTCTCTCTCATCAATATGGTGTTTATGGTGCTTCTCTCTCTCATCAATATGGTGTTTATGGTGCTTCTCTCTCATCAATACGGTGTTTATGGTTCTTCTCTCTCATCAATATGGTGTTTATGGTGCTTCTCTCTCATCAATATGGTGTTTATGGTGCTTCTCTCTCTCATCAATGTGGTGTTTATGGTGCTTCTTCTCTCTCTCATCAATATGGTGTTTATGGTGCTTCTCTCTCTCATCAATGTGGTGTTTATGGTGCTTCTTCTCTCTCTCATCAATATGGTGTTTATGGTGCTTCTCTCTCATCAATATGGTGTTTATGGTGCTTCTCTCTCTCATCAATGTGGTGTTTATGGTGCTTCTTCTCTCTCTCATCAATATGGTGTTTATGGTGCTTCTCTCTCTCATCAATATGGTGTTTATGGTGCTTCTCTCTCTCATCAATATGGTGTTTATGGTGCTTCTCTCTCATCAATATGGTGTTTATGGTGCTTCTCTCTCATCAATATGGTGTTTATGGTGCTTCTCTCTCATCAATATGGTGTTTATGGTGCTTCTCTCTCATCAATATGGTGTTTATGGTGCTTCTCTCTCATCAATATGGTGTTTATGGTGCTTCTCTCTCTCATCAATATGGTGTTTATGGTGCTTCTCTCTCTCATCAATATGGTGTTTATGGTGCTTCTCTCTCTCATCAATATGGTGTTTATGGTGCTTCTCTCTCTCATCAATATGGTGTTTATGGTGCTTCTCTCTCATCAATATGGTGTTTATGGTGCTTCTCTCTCATCAATATGGTGTTTATGGTGCTTCTCTCTCATCAATATGGTGTTTATGGTGCTTCTCTCTCATCAATATGGTGTTTATGGTGCTTCTCTCTCATCAATATGGTGTTTATGGTGCTTCTCTCTCTCATCAATATGGTGTTTATGGTGCTTCTCTCTCATCAATATGGTGTTTATGGTGCTTCTCTTTCATCAATATGGTGTTTATGGTGCTTCTCTATCATCAATATGGTGTTTATGGTGCTTCTCTATCATCAATATGGTGTTTATGGTGCTTCTCTCTCATCAATATGGTGTTTATGGTGCTTCTCTCTCATCAATATGGTGTTTATGGTGCTTCTCTCTCATCAATATGGTGTTTATGGTGCTTCTCTCTCATCAATATGGTGTTTATGGTGCTTCTCTCTCTCATCAATATGGTGTTTATGGTGCTTCTCTCTCATCAATATGGTGTTTATGGTGCTTCTCTATCATCAATATGGTGTTTATGGTGCTTCTCTATCATCAATATGGTGTTTATGGTGCTTCTCTCTCATCAATATGGTGTTTATGGTGCTTCTCTCTCATCAATATGGTGTTTATGGTGCTTCTCTCTCATCAATATGGTGTTTATGGTGCTTCTCTCTCTCATCAATATGCTGGATAATAACAGTCTGTTACTGGTGCAAAGAGATACGTAATCAACGTATGGTGTGTGTGTGTGTTGTATTATCTGTTGATAATGATGGTGCTACTGAAACATCACGAAGGGAAGTGAGAGGTGCCATGATGTCAATCAGTGTAATTAAGGATAATGAGAGTGGATGTGGAAGCCCACTCAGAAACCACACACACACACACACAGCTAATGACCCCTATAATCATGCTCGATAGTGACAGACACATACTCTTTTTTAACAAACTCCTGTTGCTTTAACCTCGTAAACAAAAACAACCTCTCCGCAGACCCACGCTGGCTAAGTGCAGACCCACACAGACCCACGCTGGCTAAGTGCAGACCCACACAGACCCACGCTGGCTAAGTGCAGACCCATGCTGGCTAAGTGCAGACCCATGCTGGCTAAGTGCAGACCCACACAGACCCACGCTGGCTCAGTGCAGACCCACGCTGGCTAAGTGCAGACCCACACAGACCCACGCTGGCTAAGTGCAGACCCACACAGACCCACGCTGGCTAAGTGCAGACCCACACAGACCCACGCTGGCTAAGTGCAGACCCATGCTGGCTAAGTGCAGACCCATGCTGGCTAAGTGCAGACCCACACAGACCCACGCTGGCTAAGTGCAGACCCATGCTGGCTAAGTGCAGACCCACACAGACCCACGCTGGCTAAGTGCAGACCCACACAGACCCACGCTGGCTAAGTGCAGACCCACACAGACCCACGCTGGCTAAGTGCAGACCCACACAGACCCACGCTGGCTAAGTGCAGACCCACACAGACCCATGCTGGCTAAGTGCAGACCCATGCTGGCTAAGTGCAGACCCACACAGACCCACGCTGGCTAAGTGCAGACCCACACAGACCCACGCTGGCTAAGTGCTACCCTTTATATACCTCCCTGAGTCTCTAGCTTTACACAAAGTGGGTTATTCTACACAGTGACCTTGGCTCCTGGGTAGAAACAGGCCTGGCTGCCAGTCTCTCTACTTTAGCTGACCAGTGTGTGGTTGTCATGCCAGAGGAGTCCTGCTACAAAGCAACATTCATCCACGGAACACAACCAACCGTGCAAAAACTGGTTGAATCAAAACTGTTCCACGTCATAAAGAATATAATCAATGTGATGACTGATTGGATTGAACTCAGGGATTTGTGTATTTTCTTCACTAAAACTTGTCATCTAAATCCAATGACAAGGTGACTTTTTGGTTGATTTCAAGTTGAATTCACGTTAGTTGACAACTCAACCAAATGTAGATCTAAACTAGACGTTGAAATGACGTCTTGTGTCCAGTAGGAAACTACTCCCAGAAACAGTCCTGAAAGACTTGATTTGTTCAACAGTTGTTTAAATCTTCATATGTATAAAAAACAATCAATCTTCATATAATCACTAGTTAACTACAGATGGTTGATGATATTACCAGGTTAACTAGCTTGTCCTGTGTTGTATATAATCACTAGTTAACTACAGATGGGTGATGATATTACCAGGTTAACTAGCTTGTCCTGTGTTGTATATAATCACTAGTTAACTACAGATGGGTGATGATATTACCAGGTTAACTAGCTTGTCCTGTGTTGTATATAATCACTAGTTAACTACAGATGGGTGATGATATTACCAGGTTATCTAGCTTGTCCTGTGTTGTATATAATCACTAGTTAACTACAGATGGTTGATGATATTACCAGGTTAACTAGCTTGTCCTGTGTTGTATATAATCACTAGTTAACTACAGATGGGTGATGATATTACCAGGTTAACTAGCTTGTCCTGTGTTGTATATAATCACTAGTTAACTACAGATGGGTGATGATATTACCAGGTTAACTAGCTTGTCCTGTGTTGTATATAATCACTAGTTAACTACAGATGGGTGATGATATTACCAGGTTATCTAGCTTGTCCTGTGTTGCATATAATCACTAGTTAACTACAGATGGGTGATGATATTACCAGGTTAACTAGCTTGTCCTGTGTTGTATATAATCACTAGTTAACTACAGATGGGTGATGATATTACCAGGTTAACTAGCTTGTCCTGTGTTGTATATAATCACTAGTTAACTACAGATGGGTGATGATATTACCAGGTTAACTAGCTTGTCCTGTGTTGTATATAATCACTAGTTAACTACAGATGGGTGATGATATTACTAGTTTATCTAGCTTGTCCTGTGTTGTATATAATCACTAGTTAACTACAGATGGGTGATGATATTACCAGGTTAACTAGCTTGTCCTGTGTTGTATATAATCACTAGTTAACTACAGATGGTTGATGATATTACCAGGTTAACTAGCTTGTCCTGTGTTGTATATAATCACTAGTTAACTACAGATGGTTGATGATATTACCAGGTTATCTAGCTTGTCCTGTGTTGCATATAATCACTAGTTAACTACAGATGGGTGATGATATTACTAGTTTATCTAGCTTGTCCTGTGTTGTATATAATCACTAGTTAACTACAGATGGGTGATGATATTACCAGGTTAACTAGCTTGTCCTGTGTTGTATATAATCACTAGTTAACTACAGATGGTTGATGATATTACCAGGTTAACTAGCTTGTCCTGTGTTGTATATAATCACTAGTTAACTACAGATGGTTGATGATATTACCAGGTTATCTAGCTTGTCCTGTGTTGCATATAATCACTAGTTAACTACAGATGGGTGATGATATTACCAGGTTAACTAGCTTGTCCTGTGTTGCATATAATCACTAGTTAACTACAGATGGGTGATGATATTACCAGGTTAACTAGCTTGTCCTGTGTTGTATATAATCACTAGTTAACTACAGATGGGTGATGATATTACCAGGTTAACTAGCTTGTCCTGTGTTGTATATAATCACTAGTTAACTACAGATGGGTGATGATATTACCAGGTTAACTAGCTTGTCCTGTGTTGTATATAATCACTAGTTAACTACAGATGGGTGATGATATTACCAGGTTAACTAGCTTGTCCTGTGTTGCATATAATCACTAGTTAACTACAGATGGGTGATGATATTACCAGGTTAACTAGCTTGTCCTGTGTTGCATATAATCACTAGTTAACTACAGATGGGTGATGATATTACCAGGTTAACTAGCTTGTCCTGTGTTGCATATAATCACTAGTTAACTACAGATGGGTGATGATATTACCAGGTTAACTAGCTTGTCCTGTGTTGCATATAATCACTAGTTAACTACAGATGGTTGATGATATTACCAGGTTAACTAGCTTGTCCTGTGTTGCATATAATCACTAGTTAACTACAGATGGGTGATGATATTACCAGGTTAACTAGCTTGTCCTGTGTTGTATATAATCACTAGTTAACTACAGATGGGTGATGATATTACCAGGTTAACTAGCTTGTCCTGTGTTGCATATAATCACTAGTTAACTACAGATGGGTGATGATATTACCAGGTTATCTAGCTTGTCCTGTGTTGTATATAATCACTAGTTAACTACAGATGGGTGATGATATTACCAGGTTAACTAGCTTGTCCTGTGTTGTATATAATCACTAGTTAACTACAGATGGGTGATGATATTACCAGGTTAACTAGCTTGTCCTGTGTTGTATATAATCACTAGTTAACTACAGATGGGTGATGATATTACCAGGTTAACTAGCTTGTCCTGTGTTGCATATAATCACTAGTTAACTACAGATGGGTGATGATATTACCAGGTTAACTAGCTTGTCCTGTGTTGCATATAATCACTAGTTAACTACAGATGGTTGATGATATTACCAGGTTAACTAGCTTGTCCTGTGTTGTATATAATCACTAGTTAACTACAGATGGGTGATGATATTACCAGGTTAACTAGCTTGTCCTGTGTTGCATATAATCACTAGTTAACTACAGATGGGTGATGATATTACCAGGTTAACTAGCTTGTCCTGTGTTGTATATAATCACTAGTTAACTACAGATGGGTGATGATATTACCAGGTTATCTAGCTTGTCCTGTGTTGCATATAATCACTAGTTAACTACAGATGGGTGATGATATTACCAGGTTAACTAGCTTGTCCTGTGTTGCATATAATCACTAGTTAACTACAGATGGTTGATGATATTACCAGGTTAACTAGCTTGTCCTGTGTTGTATATAATCACTAGTTAACTACAGATGGGTGATGATATTACCAGGTTAACTAGCTTGTCCTGTGTTGCATATAATCACTAGTTAACTACAGATGGGTGATGATATTACCAGGTTAACTAGCTTGTCCTGTGTTGCATATAATCACTAGTTAACTACAGATGGTTGATGATATTACCAGGTTAACTAGCTTGTCCTGTGTTGTATATAATCACTAGTTAACTACAGATGGGTGATGATATTACCAGGTTAACTAGCTTGTCCTGTGTTGCATATAATCACTAGTTAACTACAGATGGGTGATGATATTACCAGGTTAACTAGCTTGTCCTGTGTTGTATATAATCACTAGTTAACTACAGATGGGTGATGATATTACCAGGTTAACTAGCTTGTCCTGTGTTGTATATAATCACTAGTTAACTACAGATGGGTGATGATATTACCAGGTTAACTAGCTTGTCCTGTGTTGCATATAATCACTAGTTAACTACAGATGGGTGATGATATTACCAGGTTAACTAGCTTGTCCTGTGTTGTATATAATCACTAGTTAACTACAGATGGGTGATGATATTACCAGGTTAACTAGCTTGTCCTGTGTTGTATATAATCACTAGTTAACTACAGATGGGTGATGATATTACCAGGTTAACTAGCTTGTCCTGTGTTGCATATAATCACTAGTTAACTACAGATGGGTGATGATATTACCAGGTTAACTAGCTTGTCCTGTGTTGTATATAATCACTAGTTAACTACAGATGGGTGATGATATTACCAGGTTAACTAGCTTGTCCTGTGTTGCATATAATCACTAGTTAACTACAGATGGGTGATGATATTACCAGGTTAACTAGCTTGTCCTGTGTTGCATATAATCACTAGTTAACTACAGATGGGTGATGATATTACCAGGTTATCTAGCTTGTCCTGTGTTGCATATAATCACTAGTTAACCTAGTAATATCATCACCCATCTGTAGTTAACTAGCTTGTCCTGTGTTGCATATAATCACTAGTTAACTACAGATGGGTGATGATATTACCAGGTTATCTAGCTTGTCCTGTGTTGCACATAATCACTAGTTAACTACAGATGGGTGATGATATTACCAGGTTAACTAGCTTGTCCTGTGTTGCATATAATCACTAGTTAACTACAGATGGGTGATGATATTACCAGGTTATCTAGCTTGTCCTGTGTTGCATATAATCACTAGTTAACTACAGATGGGTGATGATATTACTAGTTTATCTAGCTTGTCCTGTGTTGCATATAATCACTAGTTAACTACAGATGGGTGATGATATTACCAGGTTAACTAGCTTGTCCTGTGTTGCATATAATCACTAGTTAACTACAGATGGTTGATGATATTACCAGGTTAACTAGCTTGTCCTGTGTTGTATATAATCACTAGTTAACTACAGATGGGTGATGATATTACCAGGTTAACTAGCTTGTCCTGTGTTGCATATAATCACTAGTTAACTACAGATGGGTGATGATATTACCAGGTTAACTAGCTTGTCCTGTGTTGTATATAATCACTAGTTAACTACAGATGGGTATTGATATTACCAGGTTAACTAGCTTGTCCTGTGTTGTATATAATCACTAGTTAACTACAGATGGGTGATGATATTACCAGGTTAACTAGCTTGTCCTGTGTTGCATATAATCACTAGTTAACTACAGATGGGTGATGATATTACCAGGTTAACTAGCTTGTCCTGTGTTGTATATAATCACTAGTTAACTACAGATGGGTGATGATATTACCAGGTTAACTAGCTTGTCCTGTGTTGTATATAATCACTAGTTAACTACAGATGGGTGATGATATTACCAGGTTAACTAGCTTGTCCTGTGTTGCATATAATCACTAGTTAACTACAGATGGGTGATGATATTACCAGGTTAACTAGCTTGTCCTGTGTTGTATATAATCACTAGTTAACTACAGATGGGTGATGATATTACCAGGTTAACTAGCTTGTCCTGTGTTGCATATAATCACTAGTTAACTACAGATGGGTGATGATATTACCAGGTTAACTAGCTTGTCCTGTGTTGCATATAATCACTAGTTAACTACAGATGGGTGATGATATTACCAGGTTATCTAGCTTGTCCTGTGTTGCATATAATCACTAGTTAACCTAGTAATATCATCACCCATCTGTAGTTAACTAGCTTGTCCTGTGTTGCATATAATCACTAGTTAACTACAGATGGGTGATGATATTACCAGGTTATCTAGCTTGTCCTGTGTTGCACATAATCACTAGTTAACTACAGATGGGTGATGATATTACCAGGTTAACTAGCTTGTCCTGTGTTGCATATAATCACTAGTTAACTACAGATGGGTGATGATATTACCAGGTTATCTAGCTTGTCCTGTGTTGCATATAATCACTAGTTAACTACAGATGGGTGATGATATTACTAGTTTATCTAGCTTGTCCTGTGTTGCATATAATCACTAGTTAACTACAGATGGGTGATGATATTACCAGGTTAACTAGCTTGTCCTGTGTTGCATATAATCACTAGTTAACTACAGATGTGTGATGATATTACCAGGTTATCTAGCTTGTCCTGTGTTGCATATAATCACTAGTTAACTACAGATGGGTGATGATATTACCAGGTTATCTAGCTTGTCCTGTGTTGCATATAATCACTAGTTAACTACAGATGTGTGATGATATTACCAGGTTATCTAGCTTGTCCTGTGTTGCATATAATCAATGTGGTGCCTGTTCATTTATCATTGAATCACAGCCTACTTCGCTGAACGGGTGATGATATAACAAGCGCGTTCGTGAAAAAAGCACTGCCGTTGCACCAATGTACCCAACCATAAACATCAATGCCTTTCTTTAAAATCAATACACAAGTATATATTTTTAAACCTGCATATTTAGGTAATATTGCCTGCTAACATGAACTTCTTTTAATTAGGGAAATTGTCACTTCACTTGCGTTCAGTGCAAGCAGAGTCGGGGTATATGCAGCAGTTTGGGCCGCCTGGCTCGTTGCGAACTAATTTGTCAGAATTGTACATAATTATGACATAACATTGAAGGTTGTGCAATGTAACAGCAATATTTAGGCTTATGTATGCCACGCGTTAGATAAAATACGGAACGGTTCCGTATTTCACTGAAAGAATAAACGTTTTGTTTTTCGAAATGATAGTTTCCGGATTTTACCATATTAATGACCTAAGGCTCGTATCTCTGTGTGTTATTATATTATAATTAAGTCTATGATTTGTCCCTGGTCTGCCATAGAGAGGAGCAGAGCAGAGACCTCGTCGAGACTAAAGGGACAAGGCTTTAGGTTTACACGGGCAGATGGACTGTGCAGTACATGACTGTGATACGGTCAGAGGTTGGTTTAGAAGCAAAACCAAATCATATGTGATGTTGAATGAATTGCAGAGCAGACGTTCTAATCTAGGGCATAGCCTTCCGGATGTTCAGTTTCCAATGCAAATCCACCATGTCTCCTGAATCTCCTGAACCATGTCTCCTGAATCTCCTGAACCATGTCTCCTGAATCTGATGGAGTGATGATCAGCTAGTCATCTAGGTTACATATCCTCTATTTCTAGGCACAGTTAGGAAGTACAATTCCTCTTAGCACAAACCAACAACCCTCCTCTCGATCACACACACACCCCCTTTGGAGGAAGCATCTGGGGCAGGAAATTGACGCTAAAGTCTCAATTACAAAGAGGATTTTTTTTTTTTTTGTGGAAAACCGACAGCCGACAGGCACCCAAATCACATGGTAGAAGAAAAATGACTGTCTATAATAAGGATGTCAATTTAATGCTCGGAGACATAATCCATTCCCCCAAATCCTGCTTGTCAAATGAAGCATTTCACTGTCGAGGACATAACAAACCCACAAGGTATTCTGGGAATGGAAAGAATTTCAGAACCCTTGGTTGCATGGAACCTTTTACTGAAGAATGTGTTTGTTTTCTATGATTGTGTTCTGTATCTGTTGTGCTTCCCTAGTGTATTGATGTGTGTATGTTTTGTAATTACAGGGCTTGTCCCCAAAAGAGGCCTTGGTCTCAGAATGACTCCCTGTCAAATTAAAGTTTCAATAAATAAAACAAACAATGGAGTCAAGGAGAACTTTAGAATGTTGTATCTAAGTACTATCCTTTTTTGTTACCCTACCCCCTAATCCTCCTCTACCCTACCCCTAACCCTCCTCTACCCTACCCCTAACCCTCCTCTACCCTACCCCTAACCCTCCCCTACCCTACCCCTAACCCTCCTCTACCCTACCCCCTAATACTCCTCTACCCTACCCCTAATCCTCCCCTACCCTACCCCTAATCCTCCTCTACCCTACCCCTAATCCTCCTCTACCCTACCCCTAACTACCCTACCCATAATCCTCCTCTACCCTACCCCTAATCCTCCTCTACCCTACCCCTAATCCTCCTCTACCCTACCCCTAACTACCCTACCCATAATCCTCCTCTACCCTACCCCTAATCCTCCTCTACCCTACCCCTAATCTACTACCTAATCCTCCCCTACCCTACCCCTAATCCTCCTCTACCCTACCCCTAATCCTCCTCTACCCTACCCCTAACCCTCCTCTACCCTACCCCTAACTACCCTACCCCTAATCCTCCTCTACCCTACCCCTAATCCTCCTCTACCCTACCCCTAATCTACTACCCTAATCCTCCTCTACCCTACCCCTAATCTACTACCCTAATCCTCCTCTACCCTACCCCTAATCCTCCTCTACCCTACCCCTAATCCTCCTCTACCCTACCCCTAACCCTCCTCTACCCTACCCCTAACTACCCTACCCATAATCCTCCTCTACCCTACCCCTAATCCTCCTCTACCCTACCCCTAATCCTCCTCTACCCTACCCCTAACCCTCCTCTACCCTACCCTAATCCTCCTCTACCCTACCCCTAATCCTCCTCTACCCTACCCCTAATTCTCCTCTACCCTACCCCTAATCCTCCTCTACCCTACCCCTAATCCTCCTCTATCCTACCCCTAATCCTCCTCTACCCTACCCCTAATCCTCCTCTATCCTACCCCTAATCCTACTTTACTCTAAACCTACCCCTAATCCTACCCTACCCCACCCTACTCTAACCTACCCCTAATCCCACCCTACCCTAACCCTATTCTACTCTACCCTTCTCTACTCTAACCCTATCCTACCCCTAATCCTCCTCTATCCTACCCCTAATCCTACTCTATCCTACCCCTAATCCTACTTTACTCTAACCCTACCCCTAATCCTCCTCTACCCTACCCCTAATTCTCCTCTACCCTACCCTAATTCTCCTCTACCCTACCCCTAACCCTCCTCTACCCTACCCCTAATCCTCCTCTACCCTACCCCTAATCCTCCTCTACCCTACCCCTAATCCTCCTCTATCCTACCCCTAATCCTACTTTACTCTAACCCTACACCTAATCCTACCCCTAATCCCACCCTACCTAACCCACTCTACTCTACCCTTCTCTACTCTAACCCTATCCTACCCCTAATCCTCCTCTACCC
>NW_027039597.1:0-78062 GCF_034236695.1 Oncorhynchus nerka
ACTCTATATTATCCGTGTCGTCATTCAGCCACGACATAAGATATTACAGTTCTTAATGTTCCATTGGTAGGATAATCGTAATCGTAGGTCATCAATTTTATTTTCCAATGATTGCATGTAAGCAAGTATAACGCAAGGCAGTGGGAGTTTACTTGCTCGACTACGGATTCTCAGAAGGCAGCCCGGTCTGCGTCCTCTTTTCTTCATATATGCTCCAGACATACAGTGTGCTACAGTAGAAACTATTTGTATTTTTTGTATTTGTATTTATTATGGATCCCCATTAGCTGCTGCCAAAGCAGCAGCTACTCTTCCTGGGGTCCAGCAAAATTAAGACAATTTATACAATTTTAATTACAATACATTCACAACACACTGTGTGCCGTCAGGACCCTACTCCACCACTACCACATATCTACAGTACTAAATCCATGTGTACAGTGAGGGAAAAAAGTATTTGATCCCCTGCTGATTTTGTACGTTTGCCCACTGACAAAGAAATGATCAGTCTATAATTTTAATGGTAGGTTTATTTGAACAGTGAGAGACAGAATAACAAAGAAATCCAGGAAAACGCATGTAACAAATGTTATAAATTGATTTGCATTTTAATGGGGGAAATAAGTATTTGACCCCTCTGCAAAATATGACTTAGTACTTTGTGATTGCCAACAAGGGTTTTGCCACTGAGGTCAGATGCTTCTTGTAGTTGGCCACCAGGTTTGCACACATCTCAGGTGGGATTTTGTCCCACTCCTTTTTGCAGATCTTCTCCAAGTCATTAAGGTTTCGAGGCTGACGTTTAGCAACTCGAACCTTCAGCTCCCTCCACAGATTTTCTATGGGATTAAGGTCTGGAGACTGGCTAGGCCACTCCAGGGCCTTAATGTGCTTCTTCTTGAGCCACTCCTTTGAAAAGACCTCTTGTGCCATGTCTTGTGGGGTATGCATGGGTGTCCGAGCTGTGTGCTAGTAGTTTAGACAGACAGCATTCAACATGTCAATACCTCTCATAAAACAAACTAGCGATGAAGTCACTCTCTCCCCCACTTTCAGCCAGGAGAGATTGACATGTTAATATTAGCTCTCTGTGTACATTCAGGGGCCATCCGTGCTGCCCTGTTCTGAGCCAATTGCAATTTTCAAAGTCCTTATTATAACTAGGGCCTGTAGGATCTGCCTTGTTGATAGTGTTGTTAAGAAGGCAGAGCATCGCTTTATTATAGACAGACTTCTCCCCATTTTAGCTACTACTGCATCAATATGTTTTGACCATGACAGTTTAGTCATCTCAACTTGCTCACTTTACACATTATTTATTACAAGATTTAGTTGACGTTTAGGGTCTAGTGAGTGTTTTGTTCCAAATACAATGCTTAAGAAATGTGAATCATTGGTCATTTTTTAATCATTGGTGACGTCATTTCCGGTCACAACTTGCAGACTTGTTTACGAGTTGCTGTGCGTTTTGTTGCCAACCTATTTTGCTACCTGACAACTTTACGGTTTTTACTTTTTAATTACCATTTATATATATTTTTTTTCCCTCAACTTTTTCACTCCGGGTGCTTTATCTGGACACGGTTCGTCAGGACCTCCAACAGCCAAAGCTAAGTAGTAACATTAACATGATGCCTTCTAATTGCAGTCGCTGTACTCATAATATACAGGAGAACGATCACCTTACGGCGAGGATAGCTGGGCTACAAGCCCAGCTTCAGACGCAATCGTTAGGCAAGGGTAATTTCAGTGTAGGAAAGGATGAAACAGCGTCTGTGCCACCAGTAAGTACAGATAGTAGTATAAATCCCCTGGCACAGTCCCCGCAGCCGGACAACTTTCTCACGGTTTCTGGAAGGAAATGTTGTAGGAATGCTCAACTGGAGTCGCTCATTCAGCAGACAGAAACTTTCAACCGGTTTTCCCCATTAAGCAGCGAGTCGGAGTCACAGGCCGAGTCTTCTCTGGTCTCTACTCCTCCCGCTACGGGGTCTGAGACACCGAAGCTTCCCACCATTAGCTCTGACAAATTGAAAACTCTAGTCATTGGCGACTCCATTACCCGCAGTATTAGACTTAAAACGAATCATCCAGCGATCATACACTGTTTACCAGAGGGCAGGGCTACCGACGTTAAGGCTAATCTGAAGATGGTGCTGGCTAAAGCTAAAACTGGCGAGTGTAGAGAGTATAGAGATATTGTTATCCACGTCGGCACCAACGATGTTAGGATGAAACAGTCAGAGATCACCAAGCGCAACATAGCTTCTGCGTGTAAAATCAGCTAGAAAGATGTGTCGGCATCGAGTAATTGTCTCTGGCCCCCTCCCAGTTAGGGGGAGTGATGAGCTCTACAGCAGTCTCACAACTCAATCGCTGGTTGAAAACTGTTTTCTGCCCCTCCCAAAAGATAGAATTTGTAGATATTTGGCCCTCTTTCTGGGACTCACCCACAAACAGGACCAAGCCTGACCTGCTGAGGAGTGACGGACTCCATCCTAGCTGGAGGGGTGCTCTCATCTTATCTACCAACATAGACAGGGCTCTAACTCCTCTAGCTCCACAATGAAATAGGGTGCAGGCCAGGCAGCCAGCATAGTGGAGTCTGCCACTAGCACAGTCAGTGTAGTCAGCTCAGCTATCACCATTGAGACTGTGCCTCGACCTAGGTTGGGCAAAACTAAACATGGCGGTGTTCGCCTTAGCAATCTCACTAGGATAAAGACCACCACCATTCCTGTCATTATTGAAAGAGATCATGATACCTCACATCTCAAAATAGGGCTACTTAATGTTAGATCTCTTACTTCAAAGGCAATTATAGTCAATGAACTAATCACTGATCATAATCTTGATGTGATTGGCCTGACTGAAACATAGCTTAAGCCTGATGAATTTACTGTGTTAAATGAGGCCTCACCTCCTGGCTACACTAGTGACCATATCCCCCGTGCATCCCGCAAAGGCGGAGGTGTTGCTAACATTTACGATAGCAAATTTCAATTTACAAAAAAAAAGATGACGTTTTCGTCTTTTGAGCTTCTAGTCATGAAATCTATGCAGCCTACTCAATCACTTTTTATAGCTACTGTTTACAGGCCTCCTGGGCCATATACAGCGTTCCTCATTGAGTTCCCTGAATTCCTATCGGACCTTGTAGTCATAGCAGATAATATTCTAATCTTTGGTGACTTTAATATTCACATGGAAAAGTGGCTTTCGGAGCCATCATCGACTCAGTGGGTTTTGTCCAACATGTCTCTGGACCCACTCACTGTCACAGTCATACTCTGGACCTAGTTTTGTCCCATGGAATAAATGTTGTGGATCTTAATGTTTTTCCTCATAATCCTGAACTATCGGACCACCATTTTATTACGTTTGCAATTGCACCAAATAATCTGCTCAGACCCCAACCAAGGAACATCAAAAGTCGTGCTATAAATTCACAGACAACACAAAGATTCCTTGATGTCCTCCCAGATTCCCTCTGTCTACCCAAGGACGCCAGAGGACAAAAATCAGTTAACCACCTAACTGAGGAACTCAATTTAATCTTGCGCAATACCCTAGATGCAGTTGCACCCCTAAAAACTAAAAACATTTCTCATAAGAAACTAGCACCCTGGTACACAGAAAATACCCGAGCTCTGAAGCAAGCTTCCAGAAAATTGGAACGGAAATGGCGCCACACCAAACTGGAAGTCTTCCGACTAGCTTGGAAAGACAGTACCGAAGAGCCCTTACTGCTGCTCGATCATCCTATTTTTCTAACTTAATTGAGGAAAATAAGAACAATCTGAAATTCCTTTTTGATACTGTCGCAAAGCTAACTAAAAAGCAGCATTCCCCAAGAGAGGATGACTTTCACTTTAGCAGTGATAAATTCATGAACTTCTTTGAGGAAAAGATTATGATTATTAGAAAGCAAATTACGGACTCTTCTTTAAACCTGCGTATTCCTTCAAAGCTCAGTTGTCCTGAGTCTGCACAACTCTGCCAGGACCTAGGATCAAGAGAGACGCTCAAGTGTTTTAGTACTATATCTCTTGACACAATGATGAAAATAATCATGGCCTCTAAACCTTCAAGCTGCATACTGGACCCTATTCCAACTAAACTACTGAAAGAGCTGCTTCCTGTGCTTGGCCCTCCTATGTTGAACATAATAAACGGCTCTCTATCCACCGGATGTGTACCAAACTCACTAAAAGTGGCATTAATAAAGCCTCTCTTGAAAAAGCCAAACCTTGACCCAGAAAAAATAAAAAACTAAATCGGCCTATATCGAATCTTCCATTCCTCTCAACATTTTTAGAAAAGGCTGTTGCGCAGCAACTCACTGCCTTCCTGAAGACAAACAATGTATACGAAATGCTTCAGTCTGGTTTTAGACCCCATCATAGCACTGAGACTGCACTTGTGAAGGTGGTAAATTACATTTTAATGGCATCGGACCGAGGCTCTGCATCTGTCCACGTGCTCCTAGACCTTAGTGCTGTTTTGATACCATCGATCACCACATTCTTTTGGAGAGATTGGAAACCCAAATTGGTCTACACGGACAAGTTCTGGCCTGGTTTAGATCTTATCTGTCGGAACGATATCAGTTTGTCTCTGAATGGTTTGTCCTCTGACAAATCAACTGTACATTTCGGTGTTCCTCAAGGTTCCGTTTTAGGACCACTATTGTTTTCACTATATATTTTACCTCTTGGGGATGTCATTCGAAAACATAATGTTAACTTTCACTGCTATGCGGATGACACACAGCTGTACATTTCAATGAAACATGGTGAAGCCCCAAAATTGCCCTTGCTAGAAGCATGTGTTTCAGACATAAGGAAGTGGATGGCTGCAAACTTTCTACTTTTAAATTCGGACAAAACAGAGATGCTTGTTCTAGGTCCCAAGAAACAAAGAGATCTTCTGTTGAATCTGACAATTAATCTTAATGGTTGTACAGTCGTCTCAAATAAAACTGTGAAGGACCTCTTGCGTTACTCTGGACCCTGATCTCTCTTTTGAAGAACATATCAAGACCATTTCAAGGACAGCTTTTTTCCATCTACGTAACATTGCAAAAATCAGAAACTTTCTGTCCAGAAATGATGCAGAAAAATTAATCCATGCTTTTGGTCACTTCTAGGTTAGACTACTGCAATGCTCTACTTTCCGGCTACCCGGATAAAGCATTAAATAAACAGTTTGTGCTAAATACGGCTGCTAGAATCCTGACTAGAACTGAAAAAAATTTGATCATATTACTCCAGTGCTAGCCTCCCTACACTGGCTTCCTGTCAAAGCAAGGGCTGATTTCAAGGTTTTACTGCTAACCTACAAAGCATTACATGGGCTTGCTCCTACCTATATCTCTGATTTGGTCCTGCCGTACATACCTACACGTACGCTACGGTCACAAGACGCAGGCTAAGCAAACAGCTGGAGGCAGGGCTTTCTCCTATAGAGCTAAATTTTTATGGAACGGTCTGCCTACCCATGTCAGAGACGCAAACTCGGTCTCAACCTTTAATTCTTTACTGAAGACTCATCTCTTCAGTGGGTCATATGATTGAGTGTAGTCTGGCCCAGGAGTGGGAAGGTGAACGGAAAGGCTCTGGAGCAACGAACCCCCCTTGCTGTCTCTGCCTGGCCGGTTCCCCTCTTTCCACTGGGATTCTCTGCCTCTAACCCTATTACAGGGGCTGAGTCACTGAGTCACTCTCTCATGCCGTCCCTGGAAGGGGTGCGTCACCCGAGTGCGTTGATTCACTGATGTGGTCATCCTGTCTGAGTTGGCGCCCCCCCTTGGGTTGTGCCATGGCGGAGATCTTTGTGGGCTATACTCAGCCTTGTCTCAGGATGGTAAGTTGGTGGTTGAAGATATCCCTCTAGTGGTGTGGGGGCTGTGCTTTGGCAAAGTGGGTGGGGTTATATCCTCCCTGTTTGGCCCCGTCCGGGGGTGTCCTCGGATGGGGCCACAGTGTCTCCTGACCCCTCCTGTCTCAGCCTCCAGTATTTATGCTGCAGTAGTTTGTGTCGGGGGGCTAGGGTCAGTTTGTTATATCTGGAGTACTTCTCCTGTCCTATTCGGTGTGCTGTGTGAATTTAAGTGTGCTTTCTCTAATTCTCTCTTTCTTTCTCTCTCTTGGAGGACCTGAGCCCTAGGACCATGCCCCAGGACTACCTGACATGATGACTCCTTGCTGTCCCCAGTCCACCTGGCCGTGCTGCTGCACCAGTTTCAACTGTTCTGCCTTATTATTATTCGACCATGCTGGTCAATTATGAACATTTGAACATCTTGGCCATGTTCTGTTATAATCTCCACCCGGCACAGCCAGAAGAGGACTGGCCACCCCACATAGCCTGGTTCCTCTCTAGGTTTCTTCCTAGGTTTTGGCCTTTCTAGGGAGTTTTTCCTAGCCACCGTGCTTCTACACCTGCATTGCTTGCTGTTTGGGGTTTTAGGCTGGGTTTCTGTACAGCACTTTGAGATATCAGCTGATGTACGAAGGGCTATATAAATACATTTGATTTGATTTGATTTAGGTTGAACTTTTTCCTTGCCACCCACTCTGAAACCTTGTTGAGTGTTGCAGTCATTTCAGTCGCTGTAGTAGCTGACGTGTATAGTGTTGACTCATCTGCATACATACACACTCTGGCTTTATTCAAAGTCAGTGGCATGTCGTTAGTGCAAATTTTAAAAAGCAAGGGGCCTAAGCAGCTACCCTGGGGAATTCTGTTGAAGAGGCTTCCATTAAAGAACACAATCTGTGTTCTGTTAGACAAGTAACTATTTATCCACAATAGAGCAGGGGGTGTAAATCCATAACACATACGTTTTTTCAGCAGCAGACTATGATCGATAATGTCAAAAGCAAGAAAGGCTGATTTACCTCACAGGCTGACTACACCGCTCATGTCGCGTGCACTGCAAAATACATTTAGAAATCTATGTTATTCAATTATTGTGCCAATGAGTGCCAAAGCCCGTTCTATTTGTTGCATATCGCGCTGCAAGTCCCGCCTCTCCCATCTCCTCATTGGAGTATAGAAGCAGGTACCCATGTGCCATATCCTCATTGGTTATACCCTCGTGGGCGACTGAATGACAAACGAGGTCAGTGGCGGTAATGCACCTAATTTATGAAAGTTGCCAATCGCAATATTAAGTCAAGAGAAGAAAAAGCCTGGAAAGAGGAGAGATGACTAGAAACAATTTTGTTGACTGTTTTATGTGTGGATTAATTGTCGGAATAGAGGACCTTATGCATTTCAGGTAAAATAACAACTCAATATTTATATCCCAGGACAAATTAGCTAGTAAAAGCAAGCTAGCTAAAAAGGACAAACTAGTTAGCAAGTGCAAGCTAGCTAGCTAAATTGCCATAAATGTATAATGCTTTTCGACCGGTCCCAAATTAATATAATTGGTTCAGAGATCGTTTTGATATGTTAACCTGCGTGGTGTGATCACGTTTAGTGTGGGGTGGCAAAACACAAAAATGCACGATGGCGCACGCGCGCAGCCAGTTTGGGTTCCGTGTAAAGGCTTGGTAACAGGCTGATTGGTCGGCTATTTTAGCCAGTAAAGGGGGCATTACTATTCTTGGGTAGCGGAATTACTTTAGCTTCCCTCCAGGCCTGAGGGCACATGCTCTCTAGTAGCCTTAAATTGAAGATGTGGCAAATAGGAGTGGCAATATCATCTGCTATTATCCTCAGTAATTTTCCATCCAGATTGTCAAACCCCGGTTGATTGTCATTGTTGATAGACACATTTTTCACCTATTCCACACTGACTTCACGGAATTCAAAAGTACAATTCAGTCTGATATACAGTGTTTGTTGCTGGCATGTCATCCCTAAGTTTGCTTTTCTTGCCAATGAAAAAGTAATTAAACGTAGTTCGCAATATCAGTGGGCTTTGTGATGAATGAGCCATCTGATTCAATGATTGAAGGAGCAGAGTTGGCTTTTTCCCCAAAAATTTAATTTAAGGTGACCCAAAGCGTTTTACTATCATTATTTATATAATGTACAGTGGTTCCTCCTTTAAAAGTTGTGAGCTTGCACCGCGGGACTTAGAGGCACCCTAAAACATTTGGTATGAATATTAGTTCAAAACCTATCTATGAACCTCAGTTATCATAGCTGTTGTATCAAATTCAAGTCTGAAAGGCATTAATGAAGCCTATGGATAAAGTAGAATATAATAACTTTATTGTGCCAAGGAAGCAAGTCCAAAATACACACATACTATAGTTATTACCACGCATGAGATTCCCACATTGTAGCCTGTACATTGAGTATATTCACTGATCATGTACTCTTCCTTGGAAAATAAAGGTGCGGTTCAGATATGAATCTCTGAGACATTCTTTTTCAGTCATATCAAACTGCATTATTTGAATGATGCTGTGTCTGCATTTATGTATTACAATTACACCCTTCAACAGTGTTTACACCACTCCTGCTCCTGGGACATCAATGATTACACATTGTAACTATGCAATAGATTAGAAGCATGATTGATTTGTAATTCATATATACAGAAAAAAAACAATGCAAATCTAACTCCATTCATCTGCATTAATCTGAGGACAGAGGATAATATTTCAATGAGATACTTAATTTCAACAAGTGGAGAATGTGAAACGCTTTATTGAAAGAAGTTCATTATCCAGGTGTTATAAGTACAGACAAGTTCAATCTGTACTTCAATGCACATATGGTGTGCATTATTAAACGAGGAAGAAAGACGAGGTGGGGCGAGAGGTGTAAAAGACAGAAAGGGAAAGAGGTAAGAACAGCAGCAGACAGCATATGATTCATGAATTACAGTACTACCCTAATATTCACTCAGTTCATCACAATTGCGGTGTCTCCTAAGGAGCCTTGGGCCCCCAGTTGGCCCAAAGGTTATCGTCAGAGCGGGTGCAATGGCGATGACAGGACTGGCTTCCTCTCGCACATCAAAACATAGCTGCAGACGAGAGAGCATGATTAAGCCTTCTTTTAAAAAATTCTAACATGGTCAGTCATCTTAAATCAGGAGGTGAAATGCAAAACTGACCTTGAATCATTAACTCTGGGACATCTACATCTCTGTCTGTATATTAATGGAAAGAATCTCTTTAAAAATACTTCCTGTTGACCCGACCAAGTGACATCTCACCTATGATCATGCTGTGCCCTCTGTGTCAGCCAGTTCAGATGAGGGAGGGGTTCACCAAAACAGCTGATATAACCTAGAGGATTTAGGGAGAAGGGGGAGTGGGATGAAGTGAAGACGAGATACTTATACTTATTGTACAGGTTCCATGTACAAGACAGGCAGAGATAGAGAAAAAGAACACAGAACAGTTTAATTACCTCTGGTTATGGACACTTTTGCCAGGAATAAAGCTTCCACAGCCTGTTCCTCGAACAGTGAACACCTGGCCATATCTACATTTTCGACCCCTTGGTCAGCTCGCTCTCTGAAAGTGAAGAAAACAGATTTTTTTATAGATGTAAAAACAATAACTGAGATATGACTGTTCAATCTAAAGCAGCAGATGTCATTTTTAGGATACGTCAATACAGCCCAGTGCTGCTTACCTGAGATGCCATCTTCGTAGGCGTCCGCTTTGACTTCCTTTGTGTCGGAAAAAAGTTGCTTTCAGAACAATTATTTTTGATTGAAAATAAAAAAGGTTTTGCTCTTGATAAAGAGACAAATATACCTACATAGCATATAACAATTTGCCTGTGAATAACCACACCTTCATAAAAACGTGCTGCTGTATGCAGAATTCTTGACGCACAACCGAAGATGCTGCCATATCCTACCAGCATGCCCACAAGCGAGCCACTTAGGAGCAGAATGATGATGTGTGGAAGAGGGAAAGGAATGAGATTGGAACAGCAATGTGTTGCAAGTTCGGGAGGAGGGCTAATAGCTGAACAATAGACTATTCAACCTTTACTAAAGAATAGTCTAATGGTCGAGCTAGGTGTGAAAACCCCAACTCCTATCACAGACCAGATTTGCCCTATTGACCAAGGGGTAGCTAGCAACTCAATGTAATGACTTTCAAATTCTCTCAATTCTTTCTCTCAATTCTTTCAAGATCTCAGCGATCACTGCCTCATTGCCTGCATCCGTAATGGGTCAGCGGTCAAACGACCTCCACTCATCACTGTAAAACGCTCCCTGAAACACTTCAGCGAGCAGGCCTTTCTAATCGACCTGGCCGGGGTGTCCTGGAAGGATATTGATCTCATCCCGTCAGTAGAGGATGCCTGGATATTTTTTAAAAATGCCTTCCTAACAATGTTAAATATTCAAGAAAATTCAAGAAAATTAGAACCAGGAACAGATATAGCCCTTGGTTCTCCCCAGACCTGACTGCCCTTAACCAACACAAAAACATCCTATGGCGTTCTGCATTAGCATCGAACAGTCCCCGTGATATGCAGCTGTTCAGGGAAGCTAGAAACCGTTATACACAGGCAGTTAGAAAAGCTAAGGCTAGCTTTTTCAAGCAGAAATTTGCTTCCTGCAACACTAACTCTAAAAAGTTCTGGGACACTGTAAAGTCCATGGAGAATAAGAACACCTCCTCCCAGCTGCCCACTGCACTGAAGATAGGAAACACTGTCACCACTGATAAATCCACCATAATTGAGAATTTCAATAAGCATTTTTCTACGGCTGGCCATGCTTTCCACCTGGCAACTCCTACCCCGGTCAACAGCACTGCACCCCCAACAGCAACTCGCCCAAGCCTTCCCCATTTCTCCTTCTCCCAAATCCATTCAGCTGAAGTTCTGAAAGAGCTGAAAAATCTGGACCCCTACAAATCAGCCGGGCTAGACAATCTGGACCCTTTCTTTCTAAAAATTATCTGCCGAAATTGTTGCCACCCCTATTACTAGCCTGTTCAACCTCTCTTTCGTGTCATCTGAGATTCCCAAAGATTGGAAAGCAGCTGCGGTCATCCCCCTCTTCAAAGGGGGACACTCTTGACCCAAACTGCTACAGACCTATATCTATCCTACCATGCCTTTCTAAGGTCTTGAAAGCCAAGTCAACAAACAGATTACCGACCATTTCGAATCTCACCATACCTTCTCTGCTATGCAATCTGGTTTCAGAGCTGGTCATGGGTGCACCTCAGCCACGCTCAAGGTCCTAAACGATATCTTAACCGCCATCGATAAGAAACATTACTGTGCAGCCGTATTCATTGATCTGGCCAAGGCTTTCGACTCTGTCAACCACCACATCCTCATCGGCAGACTCGACAGCCTTGGTTTCTCAAATGATTGCCTCGCCTGGTTCACCAACTACTTCTCTGATAGAGTTCAGTGTGTCAAATCGGAGGGTCTGCTGTCCGGACCTCTGGCAGTCTCTATGGGGGTGCCACAGGGTTCAATTCTTGGACCGACTCTCTTCTCTGTATACATCAATGAGGTCGCTCTTGCTGCTGGTGAGTCTCTGATCCACCTCTATGCAGACGACACCATTCTGTATACTTCCGGCCCTTCTTTGGACACTGTGTTAACAACCCTCCAGGCAAGCTTCAATGCCATACAACTCTCCTTCCGTGGCCTCCAATTGCTCTTAAATACAAGTAAAACTAAATGCATGCTCTTCAACCGATCGCTACCTGCACCTACCTGCCTGTCCAACATCACTACTCTGGACGGCTCTGACTTAGAATACGTGGACAACTACAAATACTTAGGTGTCTGGTTAGACTGTAAACTCTCCTTCCAGACCCATATCAAACATCTCCAATCCAAAGTTAAATCTAGAATTGGCTTCCTATTTCGCAACAAAGCATCCTTCACTCATGCTGCCAAACATACCCTTGTAAAATTGACCATCCTACCAATCCTCGACTTTGGCGATGTCATTTACAAAATAGCCTCCAATACCCTACTCAACAAATTGGATGCAGTCTATCACAGTGCTATCCGTTTTGTCACCAAAGCCCCATATACTACCCACCATTGCGACCTGTACGCTCTCGTTGGCTGGCCCTCGCTTCATACTCGCCGCCAAACCCACTGGCTCCATGTCATCTACAAGACCCTGCTAGGTAAAGTCCCCCCTTATCTCAGCTCGCTGGTCACCATAGCATCTCCCACCTGTAGCACACGCTCCAGCAGGTATATCTCTCTAGTCACCCCCAAAACCAATTCTTTCTTTGGCCGCCTCTCCTTCCAGTTCTCTGCTGCCAATGACTGGAACGAACTACAAAAATCTCTTAAATTGGAAACACTTATCTCCCTCACTAGCTTTAAGCACCAACTGTCAGAGCATCTTACAGATTACTGCACCTGTACATAGCCCACCTATAATTTAGCCCAAACAACTACCTCTTTCCCAACTGTATTTAATTTATTTATTTATTTTGCTCCTTTGCACCCCATTATTTTTATTTCTACTTTGCACATTCTTCCATTGCAATACTACCATTCCAGTGTTTTACTTGCTATATTGTATTTACTTTGCCACCATGGCCTTTTTTGCCTTTACATCCCTTCTCACCTAATTTGCTCACATTGTATATAGACTTGTTTTTTTTTTTTTTTTTTTTACTGTTTTATTGACTGTATGTTTGTTTTACTCCATGTGTAACTCTGTGTCGTTGTATGTGTCGAACTGCTTTGCTTTATCTTGGCCAGGTCGCAATTGTAAATGAGAACTTGTTCTCAACTTGCTTACCTGGTTAAATAAAGGTGAAATAAATAAATAAAAAAATAAGTTACCTTACACGTTATGTTGGCTGACAATTTGTTAGCTACGCTGTCCTTACGAACCACATAGCATATCATTACAGAAGTATGTACCGGTATGTTAGCTAGCTACCTAACGCTAGTAGTTATACATCAAATTGGACAGTATATTAACTATAGGCTACCTACCCAATGTTTATTGACTTGATTATTCTCATCATTCTTAGTTTAGCTAAATGGTATAGTCATTGTGCTTTCTCAATGGACATTCGGGTGCTTTCGTAAATTTGCTCTGGCTATCTATAGGCTGGACAATAGAACGAGTCTAAGGCTGAAAAACGGCTTCAGAACGTTGGCTCATAGAAAATTAATGGAATCGAATGTTCGCAGAGCCTGTTTTGACTAGAGTGATCCTTAGGATTCCATTAAAAATGTATCCCTTTTTATTTGACCAATACAATATAATATGTTCGTTGGACGAAACTGTAAAAAAACAACTAGTGAGGAAAGTAAACATCCGCACCTCGATGGTGTCAACTGTGCTTATGTCTGCTTAATGAAAAAGTAGGGAAAAAATAAAAACTTTGACTATTTCTGGACTAGCGATTGATGACAAACGAGCTCGCTGCCCAGACTTACATAATTACAAAGAGGATATTCTCCTGATTAAAATGGTTCCCGTGTAATAGTTTTGCTTCCGTCCCTCTCCTCGCCCCTAATTGGGCTCGAACCAGGGACCCTTTGCACACATAGACAACAGCCACCCTCGAAGCATCGTTACCCATCGCTCCACAAGAACAGCAGCCCATGCAAAGCAAGGTGAACAACTACTTCCAGGTCTCAGAGCGAGTGACGTCACCGACTGAAACGCTATTAGCGCGCACCCAGCTAACTAGCTAGCCATTTCACACCGGGTACACCCGATTTGAAAAAAAATGTAAATATACACATTGCGAGATATTTGGCAAAATAGACAGATAGACATGCCTATGTTTCCCCTATAGGAAACCATGGGAAGACCTCAGAGTTCCAATATTATTTTTGTTGTTTACATGTTGTTATTTGCATTTGAACTATAAAACGACATGAGCAGGTCTTATTGCCAACAATAGCAAAGCAGGCATTGTGACGTTGAACAATAAGCTGAGAATAGAACGTTCGGAAGGCGAGTTGGTGCCACGGTGCTAATAGAAATAATAGGAGCTGGCAGGGTGAAAAATGCCCTAAAGGCTAGTTTGTCCGCGATGACTTCAAAATGATGGCAAGCAGCTGGGAAATATGGTCATATTATGAAACTGGGCTCCACGGCAAATGCAATTAACTAGTTTTTATCAGAAAATAACGTTAAAAATTGTGTCCAGCCTTCTATCCACATGGATTTCAGAGCACTCTCGTCTGAGTGTACCAGAGCACAGAATAATTACTTTACGAGCGCCCAACACCCTTTGAATATGGCCGGTGTCAGTAAACATTGAAAAAAAGCATAATTAAATTGTTTCCAGCAGCACATTTACAGTCACCAACGCTCTGGTTAACACGAAAACTGTCTTACCAGCTCTGCTATGGCGATTAAAATGGTCAGGGTAGGCTAATTTCTGTCTGGAAGTAGCTAGCCAACGTTAGCTTGGGTGCTTGATTGCCGTTGTAAGGTCAGAACGCTCAAATCAACCCTACTCATCGGCCCGAACATGCTTCTCAAAGATGCCCTCTGGTGGTCAAACTAGCAATAACTTGCAGTAACAGAAGAAATGGCTGAGAATTAAATTACATGCCACAGAATGCTGCAGTAGCACGCAGGGTGTGCCGTAGTATGAAAACTTTTAAAGGAGGATCCACTCTTTTTTTAGTTTAGTCACATGATTTCTTACATTTGCAGTATGTTTGCCAATCAGTTGGGCTGCCAGACTTTATCGCCATAACTTTTGCCTCATCCCTCTCAACCATACAATTTTTCAATTCCTCATCAATCCAAGGGGATTTAACAGTTTTTACCATCATTATCTTAATGGGTGCGTGCTTATTAGTAACTGGAATAACTAGTTTCATAAATGTGTCAAGTGCAGCATCTGGTTGCTCCTCATTAGGGACCACAGACCAGCAAATATTCTTTACATCAACATATACAAAACTTCTTGTATGACCTCTTATACACTATATTAGGCCCAGCCTTTGGAACCCCTAACTATAATGACAAAGTAATAAGGCACTTACTTTGATTGGAACGCACACGTTCAAAGTTATCATTAGTAATGAATAGCCAGTCGAAAATTGTGCCAGGGAGGAAAACGTTTTTTTTCTTCTCTTTTGTGGAAGAGAGATGTTATGAAGAGAGAAGTTTTTCCGTCTCAGTAATGCCTCAAACGTAAATTGTCCACGACAGTGAAATGGGCTACTTCTATGTGAATTAATTACGAGGTGGAATACACCTAAATTCAAATTGTTGTTAGAAAATAAAACTTGTTCGAAATAGTTGAAAAATAGCCTATAAATAATTAACGGGCAGCGTGCCTCTGAGGGCAGCGTGGGTTTAACTGTCCTGTTGGGTAATAATCACATTTTGTAACAGTGAGTGTATTCTGACATCATGCGCATAAAGATATTCATGCTGGGGCAAACATTAGAGCTATTTCAAACACACAGGTGAAAAGGTTAAAGAATGTGAAACAATGTTGTGCATGTATGCTGCTTTTCATTAAATCATACTGTATATGCCGTTTTTTTGTTGTTGCCTAAAACAAATTTGTTCATATGGTCAGAATATTGTAGCCTATACACTGAGTAAACCAAACATTAAGAAGAACTTCCTAATATTGAGTTGCACCCTCCCTTTCGCCCTCAGAACAGCCTCAATTCATCGGGGCATGAACTCTACAAGGTGTCAAAAACATTCCACATGGATGCTGGCCTATGTTGACAACAATTACTTCCCACAATTTTGTCAAGTTGGCTGGATGTCCTTTAGGTGGTTGACCATTCGTGATACACACAGGAAACTGATGAGCATGAAAAACCCAGCAGCGTTGCAGTTCTTGACACAAACTGGTGCACTTAGCACCCATTGCCATACCCTGTTTAAAGGACTTTCACCCTCTGAATGTCTCTCAATTGTCTCAAGGCTTAACCCATCTCCCCTCCTTCATCTACACCGATTGAAGTGGATTTAACAAGTGACATCAATAAGGTATCATAACTGTTCAAAAACTCACATCAGCACAATGGGGGGCCTTTTCATAAGGAGGGACGTCTACTGTGGATCGCTAAAATAATGATTATTATCACACTTTCTCAATATAAATTGCCTATTATGTGGACACACGTTTGGCAGCAAGCACGAGACAGTGTAGCTTTTTATCGTCTAAAAACCTCCAGGCTTCCGTCATACTAGTAAATCGGTACAGTCGTCTGGACACTTTTCTCCCTGTGCTGATCAGTCACAATCAGTCTTCTTTTCATATCGAGAAAATGCAACTAGTAGCCTATTAACAGTTAGACTTTACATATTGGTGCCAATCACTAGTAGCTTAATACTCCTCCAATCGATGGAAAGATTTGGTGTGCTGCTGACAAGTTTGAGGAGATTGGCCAAAACAAGCTGTCATGCCTTGCTGAAGGCAATTCCTACCCAACATATAGGGTTTGAGTCTACTTTTCAATTAAACATCATAGGCCTAGTTTAATTACTGATAATTCGATTCTAAAGATGTTAGATAATTTTTTAATTGACAAAGATATTTACAGACAGCTTTAAATAGCCAGCTGTGTGTACAGGTGCAAACGAAATAATTAGCTTATTTTGCAGCATTTGCTGAACAATATAATGCTTTGCTGTGAGGTGCTTCAGGGGGATATCATCCCCATGGGTGGAGCTAGGCTGTATGACTGCGCCGGGACTGTTGAAGCCAGGGGTACAAAACTGTTTGCCAATTTGACTGGACTTCCCAGGGTCCGCAAAGCCCATTCTCTATGGGCCGCTGCCTCGCACTAGGCCTTCCAATCCCTCTCGGGGAGGTATTTGTCGATAGCGGTGGCCACTCAGCCATGGAGAGGGGACTAGGCTGTTGGAAGGTCGTCTAGGGGTCAGTGGGGTGGAGAATGAGAAGTTGGGTGGCGGAGGCATCTCCAAATCATTGTGCATCTTCGCAAGACACAGATCTTCGCAAGTGCATCTTTGCAAGCCCCATGTAGTCTACTGCAAGAAGACAACTCGGGCCTCTCCACATTTCCCGAACCAGAGCATAGTTAATGCAACTCCTAAAGCATATGAAACACTCGTCCCTTCCTCCGATCGGGGAGTAAGTAAGCTAGAGTCAGTAAGCTAAGCCTCAAAACTTGTCTGTTTAGTGGGATTTTGGGACAGAAAAAGCAGTCCCAGAAGTAAAGCTAATTGTTTTGCAGAATCCATAGCAGATGCAGTTGAAGTCGGAAGTTTACATACACTTAGGTTAATGACCCTTAGGTCATTAAAACTCGTTTTTCAATCACTCCACACATTTATTGTTAACTATAGTTTTGGCAAATCGGTTAGGACATCTACTTTGTGCATATGACACAAGTCATTTTTCCAACAATTGATTACAGATATAATATTTCACTGTATCACAATTCCAGTGGGTCAAACGTTTACATACACTGTTCACTGTGCCTTTAAACAGCTTGGAAAATTCCAGAAAATTATGTCATGATTTAGAAGCTTCTGATAGCTAAATTGACATAATTTGAGTCAATTGGAGGTGTACCTGTGGATGTATTTCAAGGCCTACCTTCAAACTCTGTGCCACTCAAAAGAAATCAGCCAAGACCTCAGAAAAACAATTGGAGACCTACACAAGTCTGGTTCATCCTTGGGAGCAATTTCCAAACACCTGAAGGTACCACGTTCATCTGTACAAACAATAGTACGCAAGTATAAACACCATGGGACAACCCAGCCGTCCTACCGCTCAGGAAGGAGACACGTTCTGTCTCCTAGAGATGAACGTACTTTGGTGTGAAAAGTGCAAATCAATCCCAGAACAGCAGCAAAGGACCTTGTGAAGATGCTGGAGGAAATAGGTACAAAACTATCTATATCCACAGTAAAAGGAGTCCTATATCGACATAACCTGAAAGGCCATTCAGCAAGGCCTTCCTTGCTGAATGGCCTTTCAGGTTATGTCGATATAGGACAGAGAGAAGCAGAGAGACAGAGAGAAACAGAGAAAGCCACAGAAGCAATGGAGTACCAGAGAAAACTGCAGGAGATCCACAGACTCAAACAACTGCTGGACCTACTGATGGTGGACCTACAACTGGCCCACGTAAGACATGTCATTGTCACTGCTCCAAAACCTCCATAAAAAAGCCAGACTACGGTTTGCAACAAAGATCGTACTTTTTGGAGAATGTCCTCAGGTCTGATAAAACAAAAATAGAACTGTTTGGCCATAATGACCATCGTTATGTTTGGAGGAAAAAAGGGGAGGCTTGCAAGCCAAAGAACACCATCCCAAACATGAAGCACGGGGGTGGCAGCATCATGTTGTGGGGGTGGCAGCATCATGTTGTGGGGGTGCTTTGCTTGCAGGAGGGACTGGTGCACCTTACAAAATAAATGGCATCACGAGGCAGGAAAAGTATGGGGATATATTGAAGCAACATCTCAAGACATCAGTCAGGAAGTTAAAGCTTGGTCGCAAATGGGTCTTCCAAATAGCCCCAAGCATACTTCCAAAGTTGTGGCAAAATGGCTTAAGGACAACAAAGTCAAGGTATTGGAGTGGCCATCACAAAGCCCTGACCTCAATCCTTGTGGGGGAAAAGCGTACGCGAGCAAGGAGGCCAACAAACCTGACTCAGTTACACCAGCTCTGTCATGAGGAATGGGCCAAAATTCACCCAACTTATTTTTATTTTATTTATTTATTTCACCTTTATTTAGGCAAGTTGAGAACAAGTTCTCATTTACAATTGCGACCTGGCCAAGATAAAGCAAAGCAGTTCGACACAAACAACGACACAGTTACACATGGAGTAAAACAAACATACAGTCAATAATACAGTATAAACAAGTCTATATACGATTATTGTGGGATGCTTGTGAAAGGCTGCCCGAAGCAGCATGTTACCAAATACTAATTGAGTGTATGTATGATGAAAGAAATAAAAGATTAAATAAATAATTCTCTGGTCCTAACTGACCTAAGACAGGGAATTTTGACTAGGATGAAATGTCAGGAATTGTGAAAAACTGTGTTTAAAACTATTTGGCTAAGGTGTATGTAAACTTCTGACTTCAACTGTACTTAAAGGTTGATACAACACAGTTCTCACACACCCTAGTAAAGGTTGAGACAACACAGTTCTGACCCACCCTGGTAAAGGATGAGTAAACACGGTTCTCACCCTCCCTGGTAAAATGCACACAGGTAGAATCCACTGGGAAAGCAGTCAGAGTTCGTTGAAAGCCATCCCAGCTCTATTAATGCATTTATCTCATCAAAGATACATGCATACATAATGATTAATATGAGATAGATATAATCCAGTTCTAAATCCTAGAAAACTACAGTCTGGGTTGAAGAAGAGAAGATGGCGTGGGACTCACCTTTGACTCTAGAAGGGAGAGACGCGTGCAGGGGGCTGTCAAGGCTGCGCGTGTGAGAGCTGGGACTGGCGTACACCTCCCGCTTCTGATTGTGGGCCAGTGCTAGCCTGCGACCCACACGGAAGAGTCCACCTCCTCCTCGGTCCAGGGTGGAGGAGCTGGTGTGGGTCTGGTACAGATTGAAGGGCCGAGAAGAGCGGCCCTTCTTTACTGGACCTGTCTAAGTAAGTAACAAAAACAAAAAAACACACTCTCTCGGTCTCGCTCTCTAAAAACTCAGCAGTCATAACAGACAGTAGTAATAGACTGCTACAAATAATCTTTCTGACTAACTAACGCCTCAGAATCAGGATCGCAGCAGACACCATACAGTTGTGAAGGACTGGGTCGTATTGATTAGGGCTTGCAAGTGAAAACATTTTAAAACATTTAATAACGAGAAAAAGTGTTAATTTACCAAATAGTTCCTCCCTGTTTTACTCCGTTTTTTTCTCCATTTGATACCAAATGAACACGACCATAATATTGCTGACCTTGTCATCCAGGTCATCATCACTCTCGTCCAGATCATCCTGACGCAGCTGCCACTCATATTCCACGTGCATGTTGAACTGGTTACTCTGGGACTGGTTGATCTGGTACACAACACACAACAGGAGAATTGCCACGTGTCAATCATCATATATCATACTATATAGAAACGCAGCCACTGCATACTATATATAAATATATATCACATTGGTGATAGCATGAACTTGGACTGGAACCTTCACTGCCTCTGCACTAAGCAATTTATACATTTTGTCTACGCTATTGAAATCAATCGATCAATACACAATAAATCAAGATTCCTTTGGTGTCCACAGACTAAGGAAAAAAAAATATATATTGACAAGGAGGTGCTGCCGGCTATGAATAACGAGTGAATTAGTTTAGTTAATTACTTAAAGCCCCTAGTCATTGAACAGTGTAGCTGTGAGTCAGCTGTAGTCAGGGTGGACTCACCAGCTCCTCACAGTGCGTGTTTTTTAATCTGCTAGCAATATCCAGCCCAGTCTCGCCCACCTCATTCTCTGAAAGAGAAACAACAAAGAGCACAGCTGGGATCATCATCAAGCATTAATGGCTGGCACAATGATCACTTGTAAGCAAAGCCACAATATATGAAGCCTTCATTGTCACGTGGCACAACACAATAATGAAATACATTACAACTTTTTACCTCAAATTAGTCCTTTTGGAAGTTTTTCTTGGTAAGCCATTCTCATGATGATTTTTATCAGTTGTTGTTGAGCACCCCTCCTTTCTTTTTTTGCTGAAGGCCCACCTGAACGCTTACCTATTTATTGGCATTTTGACACTATCTGGCCTGACGCCGCTCACAATTTCTGACTAACCATAAAGGAGTATCTACCACTATTGTTGGAATATACTTTAATTAATGAAGAATGACTTAGTTTGCTGAAATCAGAGCAAATACTGCAGAACTCTCAGAACCTTCATCCTTTACGGATTAATAAGCACAAAACATCCTCCTACCGCACTCCCTGTTCAATGACTTGGCACAAGTACCTGAACATGCAGAATCCACAAAAAAGTATTGAGCTCCTAATTCACAAAGCCCTAGCTTTTGGCTTTATGAAGAGTTTTTGTGCCAAATGAAAACATGTCTTGAATAAATGCTCTTTGGATTTGATGCTGCTCTTCATTGAGAAACCCAAGGCAGAAAAATAAAGAATCTCCATTGACCTCTCGAAATGAAAATCCAACAAAAAGTGGATATAGAGACTTAACACACTCCAATGAGATATCCATATCAAATCACATTTTATTTGTCACATGCGCCAAATACAACAGGTAGACCTTACCATGAAATGCTTACTTACAAGCCCTTAACCAACAATGCAGTTCAAGAAATTGAGTAAATAAAATATTTTCTACGTAAACTAAAGTAAAATATAAAATAAAAAGTAACACAATAAGATTACATAACAATAACGAGGCTATACAAGGGGGTCAACGTAAATAGTCCGATGGCAATTTTATTAATTGTTCAGCAGTCTTATGGCTTGGGTGTAGAAGCTGTTAAGGAGCCTTTTCGACAGGGCGATCCGGTACCACTTGCCGTACAGTAGCAGAGAGAACAGTCTATGACTTGGGTGACTGGAGTCTGACAATTTTATGGGCCTTCCTCTGACACCGCCTAGTATATAGGTCCTGGATGGCAGGAAGCTTGGGCACAGTGATGTATTGGGTCGTATGAACTACCCTCTGATGCCAAGCAGTTGCCATACCAGGCGGTGAAGCAACCGGTCAGGATGCTCTTGATGGTGCAGCTGTAGAACCTTTTGAGGATCTGGGGACCCATGCCAAATCTTTTCAGTCTCCGCCCTCTTCACGACGGTCTTGGTGTATTTGGACCATGATAGATTGTTGGTGATGTGGACACAAAGGAACTTGAAAATCTTAACATCGATCGGGCTGTAGTGGAGCGGGTTAATGGGGGCATGATTGACCCTCCTTTTCCTGTAGTCCAAGACCATCTCCTTTGTCTTGCTCACACTGAGGGAGAGGTTGTTGTCCTGGCACTACACTGCCAGGTCTCTGACCTCCTCCCTATAGGCTGTCTTATCTTTGTTGGTGATCAGGACTACCACTTCTTGCATCGTGAGTGTGGAAGATGTGTTGTTGCTTACCCCTACTACCTGGGGAGGTCCGTCAGGAAGTCCAAGATCCAGTTGCAAAGGGAAGTGTTTAGTCCCATGGTCCTTAGCTTAGTGATGAGCTTTGTGGGCACTATGGTGTTGAACGCTGAGCTGTAATAAATGAAAAGCATTCTCACATTGGTGACCCGTTTCGCACGTGGGTGACTACTTTAAAGGAGAGTCGTTTGAACTAAAACTATTTTTCATCCAAATGTTTTTTGGGGGCAGAAATGCATTCTAGAACATGTGCCTTAATAACAAATTTGTATGTCATCTGTAAATACGAACAAAAATGTTAAATTACGAGCATAGTTGGTTTAGCCACAGAAAAAGTCAGCAACCTTTCCACTACTATTGGCTGAGATAATGAGTGGGCTGGACATGCCAAGAGATGAGTTTGGATTGGTCTGCCATATAGCACACTTCTGTCTATTTGAGTTGGTCAGTTTGTTTTCGGTAATCCTGTTTAATGCGGCTTTTTTTAATGTATTGAGTAGTAAAATTGAACAAATAGACTCAACTATGCAAGTATCCATTTCAATAGAATATCACTGCAACAACTGTTTCAGAGCACTCTCGTCTGAGCGTGCCAGAGGGCAGAATAACTGATGAATTTATAAAAACACTCATCACCGGTTGAATATGGCCTGTGTCAGTAAATGTCGGTAAAAAAGCATAATTAAATTGTTACCAGAGGCGCAGTTACAGTCACCAACGCTCTAGATAACATGAAAACAGCTCTGCTAGGGCAAGTAAAATGGTCAGAGTTTGGGTAGGGGTTAAAGCTTAAAATTATTCTTAAGGCATTGCACACGATCAGTGTGACCCAGTGTGACTTGACACAACGGGCCAAACAAGCTGTACATACAAAACGGAAACGATACAGGACGTCTTATTTAATGAAAGTGTTTGCAGTCTGCTGTGAAGCATTCATCCATGTATACTGGTAAGAGTCCAGCTACAGATTCAGATATTATACGTTTCTAATTTTGTCAGAAAGTTGTTTTCATTGCAAGTTAAAGCTTACTGTTAGCTAGCTAGCTAGCTGGTGTAAAATGGCTGGCTCGCTAGCTAACATTACGTTTATGACCTGTGTGTAGTAATGTTGAGACGCAGGGTCTCAAGCTTCATGATGAGCTTGGAGGGTACTATTGTGTTGAATGCTGAGAAATGAACAGCATTCTTACATAGGTATTCCTCTTGTCCAGATGGGATAAGGCAGTGTGCAGTGTGATGGCGATTGCATCATCTGTGGACCTATTGGGGCGGTATGCAAACTGAAGTGGGTCTAAGGTGGCAGGTAAGATGGAGGTGATATGATCCTTGACTAGTCTCTCAAAGCACTTCAAGATGACAGAAGTGAGTGCTACAGGGCGATAGTCATTTAGTTCAGTTATCTTTGCCTTCTCTGGTACAGTAACACTGGTGGCCATCTTGTACCATGTGGGGACAGCAGACTGGGATAGGGAGTGATTGAATATGTCCGTAAACACACCATCCAGCTGGTCTGCGCATGCTCTGAGGAAGCAGTTAGGGATGCCGTCTGGGCCAGCAGCCTTGCAAGGGTTAACACGTTTAAATGTCTTACTCACGTCAGCCACAGAGAAAGAGAGAGGGGAACCGCAGTCCTTGGTAGCGAGCCGCGTCGGTATATTGTATTATCACTGTATTATCCTCAAAGCGGGCAATGGTGTTTAGTGTGTCTGGGAGCAAGACGTCAGTGTCCGTGACGTGGCTGGTTTTCATTTTGTAGTCCGTAATTGCCTGTAGACCCTGCCACATACGTCTCGTGTCTGGGCAGTTGAATTGCGACTCCATTTTGTCCCTATACCAGCATTTCGCTAGATTGATTGCCTTGCGGGGGGAATAAATACACTGTTTATATTCGGCCATATTCCCCGACCTCTTTCCATGGTTGAATACGGTGGTTCGCACATTCAATATCGCGTAAATGCCACCGTCTATCAACGGTTTCTGGTTGGGGTAGGTTTTAATAGTCACAATAGGTATATCCTCTCCAAGTTCTTCCAGGCTAACATCGAGGTGTCTGCTTGGGGAGTGGGGAGGGGGTATACACGGCTGTGACTATAATCGAAGAAAACATTTTGGGGAGATAATGCGGTCGGCATTTGATTGTAAGGAATTCTAGGTCTTTGGTTTGGATAGGTTTTAATCGTCACAGCGGAAGGTATATACTTCAGTGTCAGTGCATACGTCAACGTTATTCTCAGAGGCAACCCGTAACATATCCCATTCCGCGTTATCAAAACAAGCATAGATTCCGATTCGTCAGACCAGCGTTGACCAGTCCTTACCATGGGTTTCTGCCTATAGGAGCAGGATGGAGGCATGATCTGATTTGCCGAAGGGAGGGCCTTGAAGCCATTCCGGAAGGGAGAGTAGCAATGGTCATAAGATTTTGATGCACGAGTGGTGCAGGAAATGTGTTGATAACTCTTCGGTAACGTTTTCCTAAGATTTGTTTTATTAAAGTCCCCAGCTACAATAAATGCAGCCTTAGGATATGCTGTATGGTATCGGCTTGAGGAGGAATATCCACAGAGAAAAGGAACTCAAGTCTTTTTGTTCACCCGACTAAGAATACCTCACAATCAAATGCCAACCACGTTACATCTTTAGAGAATTATCTTCGGTCATCGTCAGGATGGGGCCTTCGAAGGGCCTTCCTGTTAGTAACCGCAATCACGCCATGAGCAGATAATCATGAAACATACCTCCCCCTTTCTTTTTTCCAAAGGATTCTTTATTCCTGTCTGTGCAATATACTGAGAACCCAGTTGGCTGAATGGACGGGGACATTATATCCGG
The DNA here is from genome assembly GCF_034236695.1 of Oncorhynchus nerka. NCBI lineage: Eukaryota > Metazoa > Chordata > Actinopteri > Salmoniformes > Salmonidae > Oncorhynchus > Oncorhynchus nerka. The sequence continues at coordinate 24,856 of NW_027039597.1, forward strand.
AGAGAGAGACATGATTCCATGAAACAGAGTACAGTCGTGGCCAAAAGTTGAGAACGACACAAATATGAATTTTCAAAGTCTGCTGCCTCAGTTTGTATGATGGCAATTTGCATACACTCCAGAATGTTATGAAGACTGATCAGATGAATTGCAAAGTCCCTTTTTGCCATGCAAATTAACTGAATCCCCCCCAAAAAAATTCCACTGCATTGCAGCCCTGCCACAAAAGGACCATCTGACATGTCAGTGATTCTCTCGTTAACACAGAGTGTTGACGAGGACAAAGCTGTAGATCACTCTGTCATGCTGATTGATTTCGAATAACAGACTGGAAACTTCAAAAGGAGGGTGGTGCTTGGAATCATTGTTCTTCCTCTGTCAAACATGGTTACATGCAAGGAAACACGTGCCGTCATCATTGCTTTGCACAAAAAAGGGCTTCACAGGCAAGGATATTGCTGCCAGTAAGATTGCACCTAAATCAACCATTTATCAGATCATCAAGAACTTAAAGGAGAGCGGTTCAACTGTTGTGAAGATGGCTTCAGGGCGCCCAAGAAAGTCCAGCAAGCGCCAGGACCGTCTCCTAAAGTTGATTCAGCTGCGGGATCGGGGCACCACCACTACAGCGCTTGCTCAGGAATGGCAGCAGGCAGGTGTGAGTGCATCTCCACGCACAGTGAGGCAAAGACTTTTTGAGGATGGCCTGGTGTCAAGAAGGGCAGCAAAGAAGCCACTTCTCTCCAGGAAAATCATCAGGGACAGACTGATATTCTGCAAAAGGTACAGGGATTGGACTGCTGAGGACTGGGGTAAAGTCATTTTCTCTGATGAATCCCTTTCCGATTGTTTGGGGCATCCGGAAAAAAGCTTGTCCGGAGAAGACAAGGTGAGCGCTACCATCAGTCCTGTGTCATGCCAACAGTAAAGCATCCTGAGACCATTCATGTGTGGGGTTGCTTCTCAGCCAAGGGAGTGAGCTTACTCACAATTTTTCTTAAGAACACAGCCATGAATAAAGAATGGTACCAACACATCCTCCGAGAGCAACTTCTCCCAACCATCCAGGAACAGTTTGGTGATGACAAATGCCTTTTCCAGCATGATGGAGCACCTTCCCATAAGACAAAAGTGATAACTAAGTGGCTCGGGGAACAAAACATTGATATTTTGGGTCCATGGCCAGGAAACTCCCCAGACCTTAATCCCATTGAGAATTTGTCAATTTTCAAGAGGCAGATGGACAAACAAAAGCCAACAAATTCTGACAAACTCCAAGCATTGATTATGCAAGAATGGGCTGCCATCAGTCAGGATGTGGGCCAGAAGTTAATTGACAGCATGCCAGGGCGGATTGCAGAAGTCTTGAAAAAGAAGGGTCAACACTGCAAATATTGACTCTTTGCATTAACTTCATGTAATTGTCAATAAAAGCCTTTAACACTTATGAAATGCTTGTAATTATACTTCAGTATTCCATAGTAACATCTGACAAAAAATATCTAAAGACACTGAGGCAGCAGACTTTGTGAAAATTAATATTTGTGTCATTCTCAAAACTTTTGGCCACGACTATGTCTCTCGAAGGAGATTCTCACCTTGAGCTTGTCTAGTTTCTTGTCCAGGACCTGAACATTAGCAAGCAATATACTGGTAAGCATTGGATGGGATGCACGCCTCCTGAATCAGTCTTGGAGCAGTCTCTGGGATAAGTGGAATTGCCTTGGGGGGTTCGAACAAAGGGTCCAATTCAGGAAAGTCGTATTTCTTGTAGATTTCTGGGAAGTTACAGCCGCTCTCATCTCCAAAAGTTCTTTCTTGCTGTAAGTAATAGTGCAAAGGACGTTCTGAGCTAATAATGTGAGAAATAACATGCAAAAAAACTAAACACTGCAAAGTTGCTTAGGAGCCATGAACAGGGCGACCATGTCTATCGGTGCCATTTTGTTAGGTTTGGCCCTCTCAAGTCTCGTAGATCAATGCACTGCTCTCTTTTCATTTATAAGGCCATCTTGTGCAAACTTCTGCCATACCTTACTCCATTGTTAAATTACAGATATACGAGTCACCAGTACCGATCACAGGGATGGCGAAGGCTGGAGATCCCTTCGATTCCACTGAAGGTAGATCTGCATTCAGTTTTTTTTAACCTTACGTGTGGAATGATCTCCAAATGCCTTTAGGGCATTTCAGACAGGGCATTTCATAGATAAGGAATTTCAGACAGTGCATTTCAGACACAGCCCAACATTAAAGATCCTTCAAAGTCAACTCTGATTTATCTTGTTTTAACGAATTTCTTCGCCCAAGATATTAGTGACCATTGACCAGTGTGTCAGAGAGCCTTGTGTCATCACAAAGAGGAACTTTAAAAACTTCAGTGAACATTATCTTTCTTTTATGACCCGGATTGTATTTCAGCTATCCCTGAACCAGATTTAGCATTCAGCCTTTTTGCAGATGTTTTCTATGCTATTGTGGATAATTAGGTAGATTGAATGCATGGTACTCTCCGGAATTATCAGAAGTCATTCATAAAAGAGATGATGCTTGGGTCAAAGCCAGGAACACAGGATTAGGTCTGGACTAGCAAGCGTTTAAGGAATTGAGAAATCATTGTGTGAGAAATCAGAATGGCTAAATCTGATTATGTAACCGCTCTTTCGGATTGTAATGGGAACCCGGCAAAATTCTGGAAAACTGTCAAATCCCTAATGGGTTCTACTTCCTCCTCTCTGCCACAAGACAAAAAAATGCTATCATTGATGTATTTAATCACCAATTTATTTCAGCGAGCTCTCTCTTTGAAATAACTTCTAAGCCTATTCACAATGATACCGGGCAGGATTTTGATAGGGGAAACTTGCTGAATGATAAGATACATTTTTTCAAAAAGCTTTTCTTTTAGGCTATTTACAGAATAAAAAAAAGTCCTGGATGCTTTGCTAGCAATAGACAACAAGAAATCCACAGAAATCCAATTGGATCCATGTTTGCTGAAGTGTGCAGCGCCCATTCATTGTGGGCTCAATAACCCAGATTTATCAGCTCGTGCTGCAACTTCATAAGGGCAGGGAGAGTAGTGATCTTAATTCCAGAACCATTTCAAGGATTCCTTGTCTAGCTAAGATTCCTGAATCCTTGGTAAATGAACAACTTTTCTCTTTTCTATCTGAGAAATGTATTTTGAATGTAGAACAATCATGGTTTAGGTATTAGGCATAGCATTATTACAGCAATCACTTTAGTTGCTAATGATCTTGCCATTGCTTTAGACACTAAAATTAAATGTGCTGCTTTGTTTGTGAACCTGTCAAAATCTTTTGATACTGCTTAACATTTGATTAAATAAGTTGTCCTCAATAGGCCTGAGCTCCGACACATGTTCATGGTTTCATGATTATCTTCGTGGCAGAACTCAGGATATCGTGATTGATTACATTTACATTTACATTTAAGTCATTTAGCAGACGCTCTTATCCAGAGCGACTTACAAATTGGTGCTTTCACCTTATGACATCCAGTGGAACAGCCACTTTACAATAGTGCATCGAGGTCTTTTAAGGGGGAGGGGGAGAAGGATTACTTTATCCTATCCTAGGTATTCCTTAAAGAGGTGGGGTTTCAGGTGTCTCCGGAAGGTGGTGATTGACTCCGCTGTCCTGGCGTCGTGAGGGAGTTTGTTCCACCATTGGGGGGCCAGAGCAGCGAACAGTTTTGACTGGGCTGAGCGGGAACTGTACTTCCTCAGTGGTAGGGAGGCGAGCAGGCCAGAGGTGGATGAACGCAGTGCCCTTGTTTGGGTGTAGGGCCTGATCAGAGCCTGGAGGTACTGAGGTGCCGTTCCCCTCACAGCTTCGTAGGCAAGCACCATGGTCTTGTAGCGGATGCGAACTTCAACTGGAAGCCAGTGGAGAGAGCGGAGGAGCGGGGTGACGTGAGAGAACTTGGGAAGGTTGAACACCAGACGGGCTGCGGCGTTCTGGATGAGTTGTAGGGGTTTAATGGCACAGGCAGGGAGCCCAGCCAACAGCGAGTTGCAGTAATCCAGACGGGAGATGACAAGTGCCTGGATTAGGACCTGCGCCGCTTCCTGTGTGAGGCAGGGTCGTACTCTGCGGATGTTGTAGAGCATGAACCTACAGGAACGGGCCACCGCCTTGATGTTATTTGAGAACGACAGGGTGTTGTCCAGGATCACGCCAAGGTTCTTAGCGCTCTGGGACGAGGACACAATGGAGTTGTCAACCGTGATGGCGAGATCATGGAAGGGGCAGTCCTTCCCCGGGAGGAAGAGCAGCTCCGTCTTGCCGAGGTTCAGCTTGAGGTGATGATCCGTCATCCACACTGATATGTCTGCCAGACATGCAGAGATGCGATTCGCCACCTGGTCGTCAGAAGGGGGAAAGGAGAAGATTAATTGTGTGTCGTCTGCATAGCAATGATAGGAGAGACCATGTGAGGTTATGACAGAGCCAAGTGACTTGGTGTATAGCGAGAATAGGAGAGGGCCTAGAACAGAGCCCTGGGGGACACCAGTGGTGAGAGCACGTGGTGAGGAGACGGATTCTCGCCACGCCACCTGGTAGGAGCGACCTGTCAGGTAGGACGCAACCAGCGTGGGCCTCGCCGGAGATGCCCAACTCGGAGAGGGTGGAGAGGAGGATCTGATGGTTCACAGTATCGAAGGCAGCCGATAGGTCTAGAAGGATGAGAGCAGAGGAGAGAGAGTTAGCTTTAGCAGTGCGGAGTGCCTCCGTGATACAGAGAAGAGCAGTCTCAGTTGAATGACTAGTCTTGAAACCTGACTGATTTGGATCAAGAAGGTCATTCTGAGAGAGATAGCGGGAGAGCTGGCCAAGGACGGCACGTTCAAGAGTTTTGGAGAGAAAAGAAAGAAGGGATACTGGTCTGTAGTTGTTGACATCGGAGGGATCGAGTGTAGGTTTTTTCAGAAGGGGTGCAACTCTCGCTCTCTTGAAGACGGGAGGGACGTAGCCAGCGGTCAGGGATGAGTTGATGAGCGAGGTGAGGTAAGGGAGAAGGTCACCGGAGATGGTCTGGAGAAGAGAGGAGGGGATAGGGTCAAGCGGGCAGGTTGTTGGGCGGCCGGCCGTCACAAGACGCGAGATGTCATCTGGAGAGAGAGGGGAGAAAGAGGTCAGAGCACAGGGTAGGGCAGTGTGAGCAGAACCAGCGGTGTCGTTTGACTTAGCAAACGAGGATCGGATGTCGTCGACCTTCTTTTCAAAATGGTTGACGAAGTCATCTGCAGAGAGGGAGGAGGGGGGGAGGGGGAGGAGGATTCAAGAGGGAGGAGAAGGTGGCAAAGAGCTTCCCTAGGGTTAGAGGCAGATGCTTGGAATTTAGAGTGGTAGAAAGTGGCTTTAGCAGCAGAGACAGAGGAGGAAAATGTAGAGAGGAGGGAGTGAAAGGATGCCAGGTCCGCAGGGAGGCGAGTTTTCCTCCATTTCCGCTCGGCTGCCCGAGCCCTGTTCTGTGAGCTCGCAATGAGTCGTCGAGCCACGGAGCGGGAGGGGAGGACCGAGCCGGCCTGGAGGATAGGGGACATAGAGAGTCAAAGGATGCAGAAAGGGAGGAGAGGAGGGTTGAGGAGGCAGAATCAGGAGATAGGTTGGAGAAGGTTTGAGCAGAGGGAAGAGATGATAGGATGGAAGAGGAGAGAGTAGCGGGGGAGAGAGAGCGAAGGTTGGGACGGCGCGATACCATCCGAGTAGGGGCAGTGTGGGAAGTGTTGGATGAGAGCGAGAGGGAAAAGGATACAAGGTAGTGGTCGGAGACTTGGAGGGGAGTTGCAATGAGGTTAGTGGAGGAACAGCATCTAGTAAAGATGAGGTCGAGCGTATTGCCTGCCTTGTGAGTAGGGGGGAAGGTGAGAGGGTGAGGTCAAAAGAGGAGAGGAGTGGAAAGAAGGAGGCAGAGAGGAATGAGTCAAAGGTAGACGTGGGGAGGTTAAAGTCGCCCAGAACTGTGAGAGGTGAGCCGTCCTCAGGAAAGGAGCTTATCAAGGCATCAAGCTCATTGATGAACTCTCCGAGGGAACCTGGAGGGTGATAAATGATAAGGATGTTAAGCTTGAAAGGGCTGGTAACTGTGACAGCATGGAATTCAAAGGAGGCGATAGACAGATGGGTAAGGGGAGAAAGAGAGAATGACCACTTGGGAGAGATGAGGATCCCGGTGCCACCACCCCGCTGACCAGAAGCTCTCGGGTGTGCGAGAGCACGTGGGCGGACGAAGAGAGAGCAGTAGGAGTAGCGGTGTTGTCTGTGGTGATCCATGTTTCCGTCAGAGCCAAGAAGTCGAGGGACTGGAGGGAGGCATAGGCTGAGATGAACTCTGCCTTGTTGGCCGCAGATCGGCAGTTCCAGAGGCTACCGGAGACCTGGAACTCCACGTGGGTCGTGCGCGCTGGGACCACCAGATTAGGGTGGCCGCGGCCATGCGGTGTGGAGCGTTTGTATGGTCTGTGCAGAGAGGAGAGAACAGGGATAGACAGACACATAGTTGACAGGCTAGAGAAGAGGCTACGCTAATGCAGAGGAGATTGGAATGACAAGTGGACTACACGTCTCGAATGTTCAGAAAGTTAAGCTTACGTAGCAAGAATCTAATTGACTAAAATGATTAAAATGATACAGTACTGCTGGGGTAGGCTAGCTGCGTTGTTGACACTACCCTAATCAAGTCGTACGGGTGAGTGTGAAGTTTCTACAATGCTGCTTTTCGGGAGCTAGCTGGCTAGCTAGCAGTGTTGGTTACGTTACGTTGCGTTAGGAGAACGACAATAGCTGGCTAGCTAATCTAGAAAATCGCTCTAGACTACTTGAAACAAAGACGGCTATGTAGCTAGCTATGTAGCTAGCTACGATCAAACAAATCACACCGTTGGGACTGTAATGAAATGAAATGAAAATGTGATACTACCTGTGGAGCGAAGCGGAATGCGACCGGAATGCGAAAGTTCTATTCAGTAGACGTTGGCTGGCTATTGGCTAGCTAGGAGTGTCTCCTACGTTAAGGACGACAAAATAGCTGGCTAGCTAACCTCGGTGAATTAAGATAATCACTCTAAGACTACACACTCTAAACTACACAATTATCTTGGATACGAAGACAGCAAAGACAACTATGTAGCTAGCTAATACTACACTAATCAAGTCGTTCAGTTGAGTGTGATAGTTACTACAGTGCTACGGTAGCCGGTGAACGTATGCTAGCTGGCTAGCTGCTAGGCAGATAGGAGGACGACGAAATACGATAATAACGCAATTATCTTTGATACAACGACGACTATGTAGCTAGCTAAGAAGAAATTGCTAAGATTAGACAAATCAGACCGTTGTACTATAATGAAATGTAATGAAATGTAATGAAAAAGTTATACAACCTGCAGACCGAAGCGCGGATGCGACCGGCTCGCTCCAACCCGGAAGTATACGATGAGGTTAAGTCAGAATTTCTTGAAGCACAAAAAGGTGTTCCGCAGGGTTCGATGCTAGAAACGGTTCTTTTCACTATTTATATCAATGTTATTGGTCAATCTGTAAAAAGAAATAGATCATCTAAATGTGGCTGATACTATTATGTATGCAATTGCCCCATCTGCTGACCTGGCTGTGACAAGACTACAGTCCGATTTTGCAGTTGTGCAGGAAGTCCTTACTGATTTAAAACTCATACTTAATACGGGCAAAATACATGTTGTTTTCAAGTTCTAGTAAGATTGTCTCAATTGCCTTCTCTTTACTCATCGGATGGTTAAATAATCAAACAAGTTGTTGCATACAAATACCTTGGTATTTATTGTTTTTTTTAAAACATACGACTGAGCTTGTTAATAAACTAAGATTTAACGTGGGCCTTCTTTTTTTTATAGAAACAGATCTGGTCTCTCTCTAGTCAGCAGGAAGCAGATTGTGCAGTCAACCTTTCTCCCTGTTCTTGATTATGGTGATATTATTTATCAAAGTGCAGCTGCCTCTACTCTTAAACCCTTGGCTGCACTTTTTCATAGCGCCCTTCGTTTTATCACAAGAGACAGTTTTATTACTCTTCACTGTATTCTTTACCAAAAGGTTGGTGTCTACAGAGTGACACGGAACCCAAATCAGTCGTGCGCTATCGTGCATAAATTTATTGTGTCCCCCCACATCAAACGTGATCATGACACACAGGTTAAAATATCAAAACAAACTCTGAACCAATTACACTAATTTGGGGACAGGTTGAAAAACATACATTTATGGCAATTTAGCTAGCTAGCTTGCACTTGCTAGCTAATTTGTCCTATTTAGATAGCTTGCTGTTGCTAGCTAATTTGTCCTGGGATATAAACATTGAGTTGTTATTTTACCTGAAATGGACAAGGTCCTCTACTCCAACAATTAATCCACACATAAAACGGTCAACCGAATCGCTTCTAGTCATCTCTCCTCCTTCCAGGCCTTTTCTTCTCTGGACTTTATATTGCGATTGGCAACTTTCATAAATTAGGTTCACTACCGCCACCGACCTCGTTCGTCTTTCAGTCACCCACGTGGGTATAACCAATGAGGAGATTGGAGTGGTGGGACTTGCAGCGCGAAATGCGACACAAATAGAACTGACTTCTATTTTAGCTCTTGGCAACGCAGACGCTCGTGGGCGTGCACGAACAGTGTGGGTACAATAATTGAATAATATAGATGTATTTATGTATTTTGCAATGCTCTCGCAGTGTATATTGTATTTTGATGTGTATTGTGTTAGACAGGGCTCATCTAAAAGAGACCTTAAAATGTTAAATAAAAACCTTTAGGCTTTTTAAAAAGAAGATCAATTAAGAGAAGATTAATTCACAGTAAAAAAAATAATTAAAAATCACTTAGTCCCATTGACATCAATGCATGACATTGACTACAGTCAAAGTTAATTATGCCTCACACAGAACAGCATGGATGGAACATGGATAGACATTGAACAGAGAAGGCATTTCTGATCTCAGGAGCAGACCACTAGGGTGCAAGGGACTATTCATAGCACTCACTGTTATGTATGTTGGCCTTGGCTCGGAGAAGCAGTTTAAGACACTCTGTTCTGTTGTGCAGACAACAGTAATGCAACGCACTGTTTCCCCTGGCAGTCTGGACATCCAGATTGTTGCTGTAACAAAATCAAAACACAACACGGTTATACTCATACAATATACTGGGATATAAACCTTTGACATGTTAGACTGACTAAGAATAACACAGGAGCCACTGTCTGACAAATCCATGATGAATAACAACTATCTACTCTGCATGTTTGGCTAACATCCTTGACATGGTCCCATAACTTAGAAGACATGCAGTAAATCTAATCTGGTGTCCTGTGTGAACTTAAGTTTTTCGCTCTCGCTCGCCCTGAGCCAATGCCTACCTGGCTACCTGACCTGATGACTCTTGTTCTGCCTGCGGCTAGGGAACCCTGACCTGTTCACCGGATGTGATACCTGGTCCCAAACCTGCTGTTTTTGACCCACTCACTCCCTCTCCCTCCCCCTCTCCATCTCACCTGTTGTCTCGACCTCTAAATGCTCAGCTATGCTCAGACCTCTAAATGCCAACTGACTTTTACTCCTTGCAACCAATATAATGTTATATACTGTATATGGGGATACAAACAACCCATCTCTGCAGATTTAGCTGCGAAGAGACAATCATTAGATCACTTGTTTTGGTACTGCCCATATGTTGCTCTACTCATCTCATAGGTATATACTGTATTTTATACCATCTTTTGCATCTATCCTATGCTGCTCGGTCATTGCTCATCCATATATTTAAGAGTGTATATATTCTTATTCCATTCCTTTACTTAGATTTGTTTGTATTAGGTAGTTGTTGTGGAATTGTTAGATTAAATGTTAGATATTGCTGCACTGTTGGAACTAGAAACACAAGCATTTAGCTACACTCGCAATAACGTCTGCAAACCATGTATGTGACCAATACATTCTTATTTGATTTGAGATGCCGGGAGCTGACGCTGGTCGTAGTTCACGTGGGGTCAAAACGACATCAGAAGGGCTAGCTTGGAACATCTGAAAATGTATTTCAAAGAACTGACTTGAGCAATTAAAGACTCCAAAAAACAGCCAGTCATTTCAAGTCCAGTACCATCGTTGGGCCGAGGGTGTGAAAGATTCAGCAGGCTACTGGTATTACACATTTGGCTAACTGTACTGTAGCTCTGATGGAATCACTTTTATGATGGAAACAGAAGGTACTCTACAGCAGGAACTCTACCAGAGGTACACGCACAAGTTGTTCTGCTTCCACAAGCATATCCAAAGCTGGCATCAGTAATTCTACATTTGTTGTTAGCCCAGCTAGCATGGACACTGACAGTTGTGAATCTGATGCAGCCGAAGCGCTACTGCCCCCTTACACCGGAAAGCACCGAACAACAGACAGGGACATTGGAACATCGAAGAGGCGCTAATATGATGAGAAATACATTGATTTGGGGTTCACTTATATTGGGAGTAGTGCCTTTCCTTAGCCACAGTTATATGTGCAAAAGTACTATCTCACAACTTGATTAAACCTTCACTCTTGCACAGACATTTAGAAACAAAACATGCCAATTTGAAAAATAAGCCACAGGAGTTTTTTCAGCAAGAATTAAGATGACTTTCAAGTAGCAAGACATTTATAAAAGCAACAGATACCATTAATAAGAAGGGGCTAGAAGCGTCTTATATGGTGAGCTACCGAATTGCTAGGATAGGCAATCCCCATACTATTGTGGAGGACTTAATTATTCCTGTTACCACGGTTATGGCTGGGACAATGCTAGGGGAAAAGGCCAAAAAAACAACACAGACAATGCCTTCATCAAACAACACTGTTTCACGACACATCAGTGACATGGCAGGAGATGTTTTGAAACAATTACTGCTTCGCATACAAGCCAGTGAATTCTATGCGTTACAGCTGGATGAGTCAGACGTGGTGGGCCTGGCACGTTTATGGGGGGTCAATTAAGGAAGACTTCTTCTTCTGGAAACCAGGACAACAGGAGAGGATCGCAATTCAACGGCTCAGACACAAGAGGTATGTGGCAGGGTCTACAGTCAATCACGGATTACAAAAAGAAAACCAGCCCAGTCACGGACCAGGATGTCTTGCTCCCAGGCAGACTAAATAAATAATATTTTTTTGTCCGCTTTGAGGACAATACAGTGCCACTGACACGGCCCGCAACCAAAACATGTGGACTCTCCTTCACTGCAGCAGAGTTGAGTAAAACATTTAAACGTGTTAACCCTCGCAAGGCTGCAGGCCCAGACGGCATCCCCAGCCGCGCCCTCAGAGCATGCGCAGACCAGCTGGCCGGTGTGTTTACGGACATATTCAATCAATCCCTATCCCAGTCTGCTGTTCCCACATGCTTCAAGAGGGCCACCATTGTTCCTGTTCCCAAAAAAGCTAAGGTAACTGAGCTAAACGACTACCGCCCCGTAGCACTCACTTCCGTCATCATGAAGTGCTTTGAGAGACTAGTCAAGGACCATATCACCTCCACCCTACCTGACACCATAGACCCACTCCAATTTGCTTACCGCCCAAATAGGTCCACAGACGATGCAATCTCAACCACACTGCACACTGCCCTAACCCATCTGGACAAGAGGAATACCTATGTGAGAATGCTGTTCATCGACTACAGCTCAGCATTTAACACCATAGTACCCTCCAAACTCGTCATCAAGCTTGAGACCCTGGGTCTCGACCCCGCCCTGTGCAACTGGGTACTGGACTTCCTGACGGGCCGCCCCCAGGTGGTGAGGGTAGGCAACAACATCTCCACCCCGCTGATCCTCAACACTGGGGCCCCACAAGGGTGCGTTCTGACCCCTCTCCTGTACTCCCTTTTCATCCACGACTGCGTGGCCACGAACACCTCCAACTCAATCATCAAGTTTGCGGACGACACAACGGTGGTAGGCTTGATTACCAACAACGACGAGACGGCCTACAGGGAGGAGGTGAGGGCCCTCGGAGTGTGGTGTCAGGAAAATAACCTCACACTCAACGTCAACAAAACTAAGGAGATGATTGTGGACTTCAGGAAACAGCAGAGGGAACACCCCCCTATCCACATCGATGGAACAGTAGTGGAGAGGGTAGCAAGTTTTAAGTTCATCGGCATACACATCACAGACAAACTGAATTGGTCCACTCACACAGACCGCATCGTGAAGAAGGCGCAGCAGCGCCTCTTCAACCTCAGGAGGCTGAAGAAATCCGGCTTGTCACCAAAAGCACACAAACTTCTACAGATGCACAATCGAGAGCATCCTGGCGGGCTGTATCACCGCCTGGTATGGCAACTGCTCTGCCCTCAACCGTAAGGCTCTCCAGAGGGTAGTGAGGTCTGCACAACGCATCACCGGGGGCAAACTACCTGCCCTCCAGGACACCTACACCACCCGATGTTACAGGAAGGCCATAAAGATCATCAAGGACAACAACCACCCGAGCCACTGCCTGTTCACCCCGCTATCATCCAGAAGGCGAGGTCAGTACAGGTGCATCAAAGCTGGGACCGAGAGACTGAAAAACAGCTTCTATCTCAAGGCCATCAGACAGTTAAACAGCCACCACTAACATTGAGTGGCTGCTGCCAACACACTGACTCAACGCCAGCCACTTTAATAATGGGAATTGATGTAAAATATGTCACTAGCCACTTTAAACAATGCTACTTAATATAATGTTTACATACCCTACATTATTTATCTCATATGTATACGTATATACTGTACTCTATATCATCTACTGCATCTTTATGTAATACATGTATCACTAGCCACTTTAAACTATGCCACTTTGTTTACATACTCATCTCATATGTATATACTGTACTCGATACCATCTACTGCATCTTGCCTATGCCGCTCTGTACCATCACTCATTCATATATCTTTATGTACATATTCTTTATCCCTTTACACTTGTGTGTATAAGGTAGTAGTTTTGGAATTGTTAGTTAGATTAGTCGTTGGTTATTACTGCATTGTCGGAACTAGAAGCACAAGCATTTCGCTACACTCGCATTAACATCTGATAACCATGTGTATGTGACAAATACAATTTGATTTGGATTTTTTTAAATGAAGTACTGGACATCTTTGTGACATCAAATGGACTTTGGTGGTCAAGATGTACTGATGGCGCAAAAGCCATGACAGGGAGACATAGTGGAGTGGTAACGCGCGTGCAAGCAGTTGCTCCCGACGACACTTGGGTACACTACAGAATCCACCGAGAGGCTCTTGCTGGGAATGCCTGACAGCTTGAAAGACGTTTTGGACACTACAGTGAAAATGGTTAACTTTGTTAAACCAAGGCCCCTAAACTCTCGTGTATTTTCTGTATTTTACAATGATATGGGCAGCGACCATGTAACGCTTTTACAACATACAGAAGTGCGCTAGTTATCAAGGGGCAAAGTATTGACACATTTTGGGGGGAATTGAGAGACGAGCTTAAAGTTCTCTTTACTGACCATAATTTTCATTTGTCTGACCACTTGCATGATGATGAGTTTCTTACACGACTGGCCTATCTGGTTGATGTTTTTTCTCACCTGAATGAACTGAATCTAGGATTACAGGGACTCTCCGCAACTATATTTATTCAATGTGCGGGACAAAATTTAGGCTATGATTAAGAAGTTAGAGCTCTACTCTGTCTGCATTAACAAGGACAGCACACAGGTCTTTCCATCATTGTATGATTTTGTGTCTGAAAATGAACTCAATCTTACGGACAATGTCAAATGTGATATAGCGAAGCACCCGAGTGAGTTGGGTGTGCAATTACGCAGGTACTTTCCAGAAAATGGATGACACAAACAACTGGATTCGTTATCCCTTTCATGCCCTGCCTCTAGTCCACCTACCGATATCTGAACAAGAGAGCCTCATCGAAAATGCAACAAGCGGTTCTGTGAATTGAATTTAAATCAGAAGCCACTGACAGATATCTGGATTGGGCTACGCTCAGAGTATCCTGCCTTGGCAAATCGCGCTGTTAAGACACTGATGCCCTTTGCAACCACGTACCTGTGTGAGAGTGGATTCTCGGCCCTCACAAGCATGAAAACTAAATACAGGCACAGACTGAGTGTGGAAAATGATACGACTGAGACTCTCGCCAATACAACCCAACATTGCAGAGTAATGAGCATACTTTCAACCACACCCTTCTCATTAACCTGTGGTGAGATATTCACAATTTTCGATGAACAAATAAGGTTTTATATGTAAGATGGTTAAATAAAAGAGCAAAATTATTGATATTGTTATTATTATATTATTTGTGCCCTGGTCCTATAAGAGCTCTGTCACTTCCCACAAGTCGGGTTGTGACAAAAACTCTCATTCTTATGTTAAATAAATGTATCATATTGTGTGTGTGTGGCAGGCTTACAATGATGGCAAAACACAACATATGAGTGCGCTGACCCTGGTGGTAGAGGGGGTATGCAGCTGGAGGTTGAATGTTTGAAGGGGTACGGGACTATAAAAAGTTTGGGAACCACTGCTCTACAGGAATGATGGAGTCCATCCTAATCATCTTGGCTCCTGGACTCTGTCCACGCATTTCAAGGCAGCGTTGAAACAATGACTTATCAATGACCAGCTCAGTTAATCCCTACCATTGTGACAATGAGTCGTCATAATGCTGCATCAAATGTAAATTATCCTAGTGGCTTTGCCAGACATAATGCAAGTAACTTAATTTATGTTCCTCTAATTGCCCTGAATACCTATTTTAATCCTACAGCTATTGTATGCAGTAATCATGAGCGTATGAACCAGAGATATACGGGTTGCACTGAGGCGGTGTGCCCTAGTAGGAAGACCACTGTGTGCAGCTCACCCTGCACTATCAGCTCCAATATAAGTAACATGAGCAAGTCTACTTCTGATAAGCTTCCCAGTAAAGCCTTAAAAACAATCAAGCAACCCAGAAAAGTGCAACAGAAATAGCTCATATTAACATATGCAGCCTGATAAACAAGGTCCATGAAGTCCATAACTTACTTGTAACAGATGACATTCATATTCTGACCATTTCTGAAACTCACTTAGATAATACCTTTGATGATACAGTGGTAGAAATACATGGTTATAACATCTACCGAAAAGACGGAAATGCCAACGGGGGCGATGTTGCGGTCTATATTCACAACCACATTCCTGTAAAGCATGTGAAATATTGTTGAAGTAATATTTACATTTACATTTACATTTAAGTCATTTAGCAGACGCTCTTATCCAGAGCGACTTACAAATTGGTGCGTTCACCTTAAGACATCCAGTGGAACAGCCACTTTACAATAGTGCATCTAAATCTTTTAAGGGGGGGGTGAGAAGGATTACTTTATCCTATCCTATGTATTCCTGAAAGAGGTGGGGTTTCAGGTGTCTCCGGAAGGTGGTGATTGACTCCGCTGTCCTGGCGTCGTGAGGGAGTTTGTTCCACCATTGGGGGGCCAGAGCAGCGAACAGTTTTGACTGGGCTGCGCGGGAACTGTACTTCCTCAGTGGTAGGGAGGCGAGCAGGCCAGAGGTGGATGAACGCAGTGCCCTTGTTTGGGTGTAGGGCCTGATCAGAGCCTGGAGGTACTGAGGTGCCGTTCCCCTCACAGCTCCGTAGGCAAGCACCATGGTCTTGTAGCGGATGCGAGCTTCAACTGGAAGCCAGTGGAGAGAGCGGAGGAGCGGGGTGACGTGAGAATATGACCATATTATAATATAATATAATATATATATATAATATATATATAATATATATATAATATAATAATATGATCATAATATGACTACAGGTTCATCTGCCTCACCTTAAGCTCATTATTGTGGGAAGCTGCTATAGACCACCAAGTGCTAACAGTCAGTATATGAATAATGTGTGTGAAATGCATGTGTAATCAGCGGAGAATAATATTTTCAGGGTGATTTAAATATTGACTGGCTCTCATCAAGCTGTCCACTCAAGAAAAAACTTCAAACAATAACCAGCGGCTGCAACATGGTTCAGGTTGTCACTCAACCTACCAGGGTAGTTACAAACAGCACAGGAATGAAATCATTAACATGTATTGATCACATCTTTACTAATGCTGCAGAAATCTCCTTTAAAGCAGCACCCAAATCCATAGGATAGTGATCACAATATAGTAGCCATATCTAGGAAAACCAAAGTTCCAAAGACTGGGTCTAATATAATGTATAAGAGGACATACAATAAGTTTTGTAGCGATTCACATGTTGATGATGTAAAGAACATTTGCTGGTCTGTGGTGTGTAATGAAGAGCAACCAGACACTGCACTTGACACTTTTATGAAATTGATTATTCCACTTGGCAACAAACGCTGACACTACACATCCAAGTATATCTGACAAAATTATGAAAGACAAGAATTATACTTTTGAATTCCGTAAAATCCGCGTGGAATAGGTAAAAAAAATTATGGTTGTCTATCATCAATGACCAGCCACCGGGGTCTGACAATCTGGATGGAAAATTACTGAGGATAATAGCAGACAATATTGCCACATTTTTAATGTAAGCCTACTAGAAAGTGTGCGCCCTCAGGCCTGGAGGAAAGCTAAAGTCATTTGGCTATCCAAGAATAGTAAAGCCACCTTTACTGGCTCAAATAGCCAACCAATTAGCCTTAGTAAACTTCTGAAAAAAATGGTATTTGACCAGATACACTGCTATTACACAGTTAACAAATTGACAACAGACTTTCAGCACACTTATAGGGAAGGACACTCAACAAGCACAGCACTTACACAAATGACTAATGGTTGGCTGAGAGAAATTGATGATAAAATGATTGTTGGAGCTGTCTTGTTAGACTTCAGTGCAGGCCACCTTTGGCTCGTGGGTGCTACTTTCAGAACTACTGTTTACAAAGTATACAAAAGTACCAGAGAATCTCTTTAAAGCCACAACAAACATCATGCAAGAGTTCAGAACACAGTTAACAGTTCAGAATTAACAAAGGGCAAGAGCACCATTGGATGGGATTGTCCCTTTGAGCTATAGGAATATAGGGACATTACTAATGGCATTCTTCAGTTAATTTTTTCATGCATTACAGCTTTCTTGACTGTCCCTTGAAATAAAAAATCTCTATTAATGCTGCCTAAAATTACTTACCAGTTGTGAACAAGAAAGTCCACAATGTGAAGCGAGGTCCTATCAGCCAGCAGGACAGCCAGGTGGAGTGCAGTTTCCCCTTTCTCCTACAAACATGGGAGGGTTGAGTTATGGTTATGTTAAGAGTCTGGCGCCCTGTCCAGAACCAATCCCTATCCCCTCGACAGAGGGAAGAATAGGCGTAAGCAATTTGGCTAATATTCCACCTAGCCCATCAGAGGACAGGGTGTAGCGATCACCATATATCAAATCAAATTTTATTTGTCACATACACATGGTTAGCAGATGTTAATGTTAGTGTAGCGAAATGCTTGTGCTTCTAGTTCCGACAATGCAGTAATAACCAACAAGTAATCTAACTAACAATTCCAAAACTACTGTCTTATACACAGTGTAAGGGGATAAAGAATATGTACATAAAGATATATGAATGAGTGATGGTACAGAGCAGCATAGGCAAGATACAGTAGATGGTATCGAGTACAGTATATACATATAAGATGAGTATGTAAACAAAGTGGCATAGTTAAAGTGGCTAGTGATACATGTATTACATAAGGATGCAGTAGATGATATAGAGTACAGTATATACGTATACATATGAGATGAATAATGTAGGGTATGTAAACATTATATTCGGTAGCATTGTTTAAAGTGGCTAGTGATATAATTTACATCATTTCTCATCAATTCCCATTATTAAAGTGGCTGGAGTTGAGTCAGTGTGTTGGCAGCAGCCACTCAATGTTAGTGGTGGCTGTTTAACAGTCTGATGGCCTTGAGATAGAAGCTGTTTTTCAGTCTCTCGGTCCCAGCTTTGATGCACCTGTACTGACCTCGCCTTCTGGATGATAGCGGGGTGAACAGGCAGTGGCTCGGGTGGTTGTTGTCCTTGATGATCTTTATGGCCTTCCTGTAACATCGGGTAGTGTAGGTGTCCTGGAGGGCAGGTAGTTTGCCCCCGGTGATGCGTTGTGCAGACCTCACTACCCTCTGGAGAGCCTTACGGTTGTGAGCGGAGCAGTTGCCGTACCAGGCGGTGATACAGCCCGCCAGGATGCTCTCGATTGTGCATCTGTAGAAGTTTGTGAGTGCTTTTGGTGACAAGCCAAATTTCTTCAGCCTCCTGAGGTTGAAGAGGCGCTGCTGCGCCTTCTTCACGATGCGGTCTGTGTGAGTGGACCAATTCAGTTTGTCTGTGATGTGTATGCCGAGGAACTTAAAACTTACTACCCTCTCCACTACTGTTCCATCGATGTGGATAGGGGGGTGTTCCCTCTGATGTTTCCTGAAGTCCACAATCATCTCCTTAGATTTGTTGAGGTTATTTTCCTGACACCACACTCAGAGGGCCCTCACCTCCTCCCTGTAGGCCGTCTCGTCGTTGTTGGTAATCAAGCCTACCACTGTTGTGTCGTCCGCAAACTTGATGATTGAGTTGGAGGCGTGCGTGGCCACGCAGTCGTGAGTGAACAGGGAGTACAGGAGAGGGCTCAGAACGCACCCTTGTGGGGCCCCAGTGTTGAGGATCAGCGGGGTGGAGATGTTGTTGCCTACCCTCACCACCTGGGGGCGGCCCATCAGGAAGTCCAGTACCCAGTTGCACAGGGCGGGGTCGAGACCCAGGGTCTCAAGCTTGATGACGAGCTTGGAGGGTACTATGGTGTTGAATGCCGAGCTGTAGTTGATGAACAGCATTCTCACATAGGTATTCCTCTTGTCCAGATGGGTTAGGGCAGTGTGCAGTGTGGTTGAGATTGCATCGTCTGTGGACCTATTTGGGCGGTAAGCAAATTGGAGTGGGTCTAGGGTGTCAGGTAGGGTGGAGGTGATATGGTCCTTGACTAGTCTCTCAAAGCACTTCATGATGACGGAAGTGAGTGCTACGGGGCGGTAGTCGTTTAGCTCAGTTACCTTAGCTTTCTTGGGAACAGGAACAATGGTGGCCCTCTTGAAGCATGTGGGAACAGCAGACTGGTATAGGGATTGATTGAATATGTCCGTAAACACACCGGCCAGCTGCTCTGCGCATGCTCTGAGGGCGCGGCTGGGGATGCCGTCTGGGCCTGCAGCCTTGCGAGGGTTAACACGTTTAAATGTTTTACTCACCTTGGCTGCAGTGAAGGAGAGTCCGCATGTTTTCGTTGCAGGCCGTGTCAGTGGCACTGTATTGTCCTCAAAGCGGCCAGAAAAGTTATTTAGTCTGCCTGGGAGCAAGACATCCTGGTCCGTGACTGGGCTGGTTTTCTTCTTGTAGTCCGTGATTGACTGTAGACCCTGCCACATACCTCTTGTGTCTGAGCCGTTGAATTGAGATTCTACTTTGTCTCTATACTGACGCTTAGCTTGTTTGATAGCCTTGCGGAGGGAATAGCTGCATTGTTTGTATTCGGTCATATTACCAGTCACCTTGCCCTGATTAAAAGCAGTGGTTCGCGCTTTCAGTTTCACGCGAATGCTGCCATCAATCCACGGTTTCTAGTTAGGGAATGTTTTAATCGTTGCTATGGGAACGACATCTTCAACGCACGTTCTAATGAACTCGCACACCGAATCAGCGTATTCGTCAATGTTGTTATCTGACGCAATACGAAGCAGTCTTGGAGTGTGGAATCAGCTTGGTCGGACCAGCGTTGGACAGACCTCAGCGTGGGAGCTTCTTGTTTTAGTTTCTGTCTGTAAGCAGGGATCAGCAAAATGGAGTCATGGTCAGCTTTTCCGAAAGAAGGGCGGGGCAGGGCCTTATATGCGTTGCGGAAGTTAGAATAACAATGATCCAAGGTTTTTCCCGCCCTGGTTGCGCAATCGATATGCTGATACAATATATGTAAACCTATCAAATACTTTCAGAACTCCACAGGTGTCTATGGTTTAGGGGTTGTTTCTGGACAGGGCCTGGGTCTACATGCACAGGGGTATGGAGTAAGGTTTTGTCTAGGGTGATGGTTAGTCATTGTGTAAGTATACTTACAGTATGCACCTACACAGGGCTGGCTAAAGGCTGGATGAGGTCAGTGTTAGGTACTAAGTTTATGAGGTTAGAGTTTGGATTAGTCATTGGGTGTACCTGCACCGGGTTGGCCAGAGGTTGGCTGAGGTCCAGTCTCACGGCATAGAGCTGGAGCAGGCTGAAGATGTCTCGGCTGCACACTGCCTCCTGTAAATTCCTTCTCAAAGTGGAAAAGGAACTGCTGCTGTGCTGGGCAAACTGACACTCCATGTACTTACACAGGATGAAGTCCTTACGCACCATCCTAATGATACAGAGAGGACGCACTCATTACACGATACAGATGGGTATTGCAATTGGGAAATCAGAGCCATATGAAGAGTAAAAAACAGCCTTTTATACATTTCAATGAGAAGTAAATTGGAGGCTACTATGATCAACATCTAAGACAAACAGTAAATCTGTTTTTATATTTAATTTAACTAGGCAAGTCAGTTAAGAACAAATTCTTATTTACAATGACGGCCTACCCCGGCCAAACCCTAACGACGCTGGGCCAATTGTGCGCCGCCCTATGGGATTGCTAATCACGGCCGGTTGTGATACAGCCTGGAATCGAACCAGGGTCTCTAGTGAAGCCTCTGGCACTGAGATGCAGTGCCTTAGACCGCTGTGCCACTCGGGAGCCCCTGTTGAAACTACAATTTCTTAAAAGCACTAAAAGAATGACATTTTCAGTTCATGGGTACATTCACTAATGCAAACATGAACTGAACATCAGTGTGACTCATAATTTTGCCAATAATGTTAAGACAAGCAGGGTCGGGGGGGGTGGGAGTGGATTGTGCTTAATGGAAATGGATTGTGCGTATGGCGCATGTCCACATATAACACGGTTGTAGTTATGCTTTTCTTACACACCGTAACCACTAGACAGGACCTTACTAATAAGGGGTTCACAGACATGTCAACCATTTTTGTGTTATCACAACACACTGTTACATCTTAATTATTTTCTCATAGTTTGAAATAGTAAATATCAAAATACAATTAGAATATATTTTCGGCAGTGAGCTTTTCAACACAGCACACTATTAAATCTCAATGCATGCTCCAAAACGTAATGTATTTATAAAAATGTAATGTATAAAATGTTCCACGAGTTATCTTTTAAAGGAGTTCGGAGGAATACGATTAGGCTTAACTTTGATATAGCCATCTCTAAATTCCCATAGCAAGCTGAGCAGTTCTAGGGAATCATACAGCTGTAGGTGATTGGCTGCAGTTTGAGGACTGGGGAGTAATTCCAGCCCTGCTCATCACTCACATGTCACTTTCTGCCGTGGGTTTCAGTGAGGGACTCAGGACATTGGCTTCCACTATCTGATTGAAGCCTGAATTGCCCATGTTCTTTGCCAGCTTAAAAAAGAGAAGGGGGGGGGGGGAATTATGAAAAACCATTCACAATATTTCACATTTGATTTGATTTCACATCAAACAATGAAGTATATAGGACACTGACCCAGTTGGTGACAATAACTGAGTTGTTGAATAGATTTAAAAAATAACTAACTTATTTGTCCTCAAATCATGCAACTAATGCCATGTCTGCTGCATATTTAATTGAGTTTAAATCCCTATTGTTACATTCTACCTCATCACAAATTGAGGAGAGTAATGAACACCGTTGGGGAACTATTCTAACCGTTTATTCTGAGAGTACTTTTCATATTCACCATTTACCTATTCTTACCCTCCATGTGGTATTCTTAACATTCATAGTTGTTTTGTCCAACTAAAGATTCAGAGGCACTCACCATTAGCTCGGAGGTACCCAGCTTGTCCAGGGAAAGAGACTTGATCCGGGAGTAGTGCACGCCCATCTCTCGGTGTATCCCAGAGCACTCGATACATGTCAGGATGCCCAGGTTTGTGGAGATCCAGGTTGGGTCTAAAGAGAGACATAGTGGACATGGTTTATAGTATGTCGGCAGTATAAGGTTTGTCATTTGCAAAACTATGCCTTGTGGAAGACAGTTGCATGCAAGCACTTGTGAGAAACCATTTTTAGTGTTTCTAAAAGGTTTATTTTTCTGGTCATGGTGCAAAGGCCCATGAAGCAACATTTAGAAACACCAACATTTTCAATCCAAACAGTCAGTTCTTAAGCAGGGTCAACAGAGCTAGGTGCACATTGCACCATGCACATTTACCAACCTTATTAAACTTGTGTTTGACCAGATACAATGCTAATTTACAGTACACAAATTGACAAAAGAATTCCATCATGCTGGAACAGGACGAACCAGTGTGTGTTGCGTGAGGACACTCAACAAGCACAGCAGTTAAACAAATGACTGATGATTGGCTGAGAGAAATTGATGATAGAATGATTGTGGGTGATGTCTTGTTAGACTTCAGTGCAGATTTCGACATTATTGATCATAGCCTGCTGTTGGAAAAACTTGTGTTATGGATTTACACCCCCTGATATAATGTGAATGAAGAGTTACTTGTCTAACAGAACACAGAGGGTGTTATTTGAATGGAAACCTATCAAATATAATCCAGTTAGAATCAGGAAATCCCCAGGGTAACTGTTTAGGCCCATTGCTTTTTTCAATTATTACTAACGACATGCCATTAACTTTGAGCAAAGCCAGAGTTTCTATGTATGAGGATGACTCAACACTATACACGTCAGCTACTACAGGGACTGAAATGACCAACACTCAACAAAGAGCTGCAGTTAGTTTCAGAGTGGGTGGCAAGGAATAAGTTAGACCTAAATATTTCTAAAACTAAAAGCATTGTATTTAGAACAAAACACTCACTAAACCCTAAACCTCAACTAAATCTTGTAATAAATAATGTGGAAATTGAGCAAGTTGAGATGACTAAACTGCTATGGTCAAAACATATTGATGCAGTAGTACCTAAGATGGGGAGAAGTCTGTCTATAATAATAAAGCGATGCTCTGCCTTATAAACAACACTATCAACAAGGCAGGTCCTACAGGCCCAAGTTTTGTTGCACCTTGACTACTGTTCAGTCGTGTAGTTAGGTGCCACAAAAAAGGACTTAGGAAAATTGCAATTGGCTCAGAAAAGGGCAGCACGGCTGGCCCTTGGATGTCAACAGAGAGGTAATATTAATAATATGCATGTCAATCTCTCTTGGCTGAAAGTGGAAAGTGAAAGTCTGATTTAAAGAAAACACCTTATGGAACAGTGGGGACTGTGAAGCAACACAAACATTAGCACAGACACATGAATACACACACACGATAACATACGCACTATACATACACATGGATTTAGTACTGTATGTATGTGGTAGTGGTGGAGTAGGGGCCTGAGGGCACACAGTGTGTTGTGAAATGTTTTAAAATTGTATAAACTGCCTTAATTTTGCTGATTTGGCAGCAGCTAATGGGGATCCATAACAAATAGAAATACACTGCGCCCTAACTGCAGGGAACCAAATTCCTCTGACAAATCTAATCTTCCTCTGACAGCACACCAGAGCTGGGTTCAATTGCAATTCAATTCAGGAAGTAAACTTCTGTTTGAGAAATTGTAATTTCAGTTTACTTTCCCAATTGACTGATTTGAAATAGAATTGACCCCTAACCGGCTGAAGCACACTGTAGGCATGGTCTGACCTGGCGCCCCACAGTCACAGCACATGTTGTTGCCGGGCATGCGGCGGATATCCTCGGTAATGGCTCTGGTCAGGTCCTCAACACTGTTGTCTCCACTGGACTTCCGCTCATCCAGAGCCACGTTAAGGGCTTTCTGCTTACTGTTGGTCAGCACTGAGATCCACCTGCATGATAAAAAGAAAAGGGAAAGTAAAAAAGTCTATTCCATAGTCTCAGTCGGTATTAGATAGAATGTCATGGCCCGCCTGCCTGTGAGGAAAACAACCTGTGGTTACCTAGGCCCACAGCAAAAAAACTTTTCCAAACACAATTGTCTTGTCATCTGCTTGTTTTGGTCCATTACAAAACTACAATCAAGAAAAGTACATGTCTAAAGATGAATTTTCAACACTGCCTGCTCCCGAGCATTCTCACTACTTCAAAAAACGTAATATTGTAGTGCTTCCCTCATGCACCTTTTCATGATGGTGCTAGCAGCCACGTGAGTGAGTGAGTGCTCGCTAGCTAGCTACCAACTGGAACATTAAGATAGCCATACCAACAACACAAACAAACTGCCTATACAGCTACAAGTAGTGAGTGGAGTAACAAACGGACTACACTAAACAAGTTAAATGTCTTACCGGAGATTAAATGTTTTCAACACAGATATAGTAGCAACGTGTAGCCTAACAGTAAATAAATGCTGCTTTCAATAACACTCAAATGCTGTTTCATGGCTGGAAAAGGTGAACACTATAGAGCAGGGATGGGCAAACAGCATGCCGCTGCACCCCTTTTGAAGGCCCTCAGGTCAATCCCCCCCCCCAAAAAAAAGGCAAACAGCATGCCGCTGCACCTCGTTTGAAGGCCCTCAGGTCAATTCCCCCCCAAAAAAAAGGCAAACAGCATGCCGCTGCACCCTTTGAAGGCCCCCAGGTCAATCCCCCCCAAAAAAAAAAAAGGCAAACAGCATGTCGCTGCACCTCGTTTGAAGGCCCTCAGGTCAATCCCCCCTCCCAAAAAAAGATACTCAGTCAGGGTCTCAACTTGAGCAGACCCGCGAGCAACTGGGCCTCCTGAGTGGTGCAGTGGTCTAAGGCACTGCATCCCAGTGCTAGCTGCGCCACTAGAGATTCTGTGTTAGAGTCCAGGCTCTGTTGCAGCCGGCAACGACCGGGAGATCCATGGGGCGGCGCACAATTGGCCCAGCGTCGTCCGGGTTAGGGGAGGGTTTGTCGGCAGGGATATCCTTGTCCCATCGCCCACTAGCGACTTCTGTGGCGGGCCAGGCGCAGTGCACACTGACACCGTCGCCAGGTGTACGGTGTTTCCTCCAACATATTGTGTAAAGAAGCAGTGAGGCTTGGTTGGGATGTGTTTCGGAGGACGCAGGGCTCTCAACCTTTGCCTCTCCCGAGTTCATACGGGAGCTGCAGCGATGAGACAAGGCTGCAACTATCAATTGGATACCACGAAATTGGGGAGAAAAAAAACGGGGTAAAAATTATCATTATTTTTTAAAGACCAGCGAGCGGCCCTTTACGATGAGTTAAGATTTTTTGTGGCCCCCACCCCCAACAAAGTTGCCTGTCCCTGCTATAGAAAGGTTACTCACGCAACACACACTGGCTCATCATCAGCAAGAAAGTGATATGTGCGATTATCTAGAACACAAGAGAAAATACGTTAAATCAGAAAGTCTGCATCCAAAGAACATGTTTCACATTTAAAGGAAAGGAGCTCTCATCAAATCACATTTTATTGGTCACATACACATATTCAGCAGAAGTTATTGCAGGTGTAGTGAAATGCTTAAGTTCCTAGCTCAAAAAGTACAGTAATATCTAACAATACACAAATCTAAAAGTAAAACAATAGAATTAAGAAATATATATAAATATTATATTATTATATAAATATATATATATTATGATGCGCAACATCGGAGTGGCATTGACTAAAATACAGTAGAATAGAAAACGGTATATGCATAGGAAATGAGTTAAGCAGTGTCTAAACATTATTAAAGTGACTAGTGTTCCATCATATAAGTGGCCAGTGACTCCATGTCTACATACAGATGAAGTCGGAAGTTTACAAACACTTAGGTTAGAGTCCTTAAAACTCGCTTTTCAATCACACCACAAATTTCTTGTTAACAAACTATCATTTTGGCAAGTCGGTTAAGACATCTACTTTGTGCATGACACAAGTAATTTTTCCAACAATTGTTGACAGACAGATTACTTCACTTAATCACAATTCCAGTGGGTCAGAAGTTTACATACACATAGTTAACTGTGCCTTTAAACAGCCTGGAAAATTCCAGAAAATGATGTCATGGCTTTAGAAGCTTCTGATAGGCTAATTGACATCATTTGAGTCAATTGGAGGTGTACCTGTGGATGCATTTCAAGGTCTACCTTCAAACTCAGTGCCTCTTTGCTTGACATCATGGGAAAATCAAAAGAGATCAGCCAAGACCTCAGAAGAAGAAAAAATGTAGACCTCCACAAGTCTGGTTCATCATTGGGAGCAATTTCCAGATGCCTGAAGGTACATTCATCTGCACAAACAATAGTACCCAAGTATAAACACCATGGGACCACGGAGCCATCATACCGCTCAGGAAGGACACGCGTTCTGTCTCCTAGAGATGAACGTACTTTGGTGTGAAAAGTGCAAATCAATCCCAGAACAGCAGCAAAGGACATTGTGAAGATGCTGGTGGAAACCGGTACAAACATATCTATATCCACAATAAAACAAGTCCTACATCGACATAACCTGAAAGGCCTCTCAGCAAGGAAGAAGACACTTTTTGGAGAAATGTCCTCTGGTCTGATGAAACTAAAGTAGAACTGTTTGACCATAATGACCATCGTTATGTTTGGAGGAAAAAGGGGGAGGCTTACAAGCTGAAGAACACCATCCCAACCGTGAAGCATGGGAGTGGCAGCATCATGTTGTGGGGGTGCTTTGTTGCAGGAGGAACCGGTGCACTTCACAAAATAGATGGCATCATGAGGGAGGAAAATTGTTTGGATATATTGAAGCAACATCTCAGGACATCAGTCAGGAGGTTAAAGCTTGGTCGCAAATGGGTATTCCAAATGGACAATGACCCCAAGCATACTTCCAAAGTTGTGGCAAAATGGCTTAAGGAAAACAAAGTCAAGGTATTAGAGTGGCCATCACAAAGCCCTGACCTCAATCCTATAGAACAGTTGTGGGCAGAACTGAAAAAGCGTGTGCGAGCAAGAAGGCCTACAAACCTGACTCTGTTACACCAGCTTTGTCAGATGAATGGGCCAAAATTCACCCAACTTATTGTGGGAAACGTGTGGACTGCTACCCGAAACATTTGACCCAAGTTAAACAATTTAAAGGCAAAGCTATCAAATACTAATTGAGTGTATGTAAACTTCTGACCCACTGGGAATGTGATGAAATAAATAAAAGCTGAAATAAATAATTCTCTACTATTATTCTGACATTTCACATTGTTAAAATAAAGTGGTGATCCTAACTGACCTAAGAATTTTTACTAGGAAGAAATGTCAGGAATTGTGAAAAACTGAGTTGAAATGTATTTGACTAAGGTGCATGTAAACCTCCGACTTCAACTGTGTATAGGGCAGCAGCCTCTAAGGTGCAGGGTTGAGTAACCGGGTGGTAGCCGGCTAGTGATGGCTATTTAACAGTTTGACGGCCTTGAAAAATAAGTGTTTTTTCAGTCACTCGGTCCCAGCTTTGATGCACTTGTACTGACGTAGCCTTCTGAATGAAAGCGGGGTGCAGGCGTTGCGCGGGTGGTTGATGTCCTTGGTGATATTTATGGCCTTCGGCTAGTGCTGTAGGTGTCCTGGAGGGCAGGCGGTATGCCCCGGTGATGTGTTGTGCAGACCGCACCATCCTCTGGAGATCCCTGTGGTTGGTGCAATTGCCGTACCAGGTGGTAATACAGCCTGTTTGTGAAGGTCATAGGGGACAAGCCACATTTCTTCAGCCTCCTGAGGTTGAAGAGGCACTGTTGCGCCTTCACCACACTATCTGTGTGGGTGGACCATTTAAGATAATCAAATTTGATTTGTCACGTGTTGAATTCAACAGGTGTAGACCTTAAAGTGAAATGCTTACTTACAAGCCCTTAACCAACAATGCAGTTCAAGAAATAGAGTTAAGAAAATATTTACTATATAAACAAAAGTTTAAAAAATATATAATAAAAAGTAACACATAAGATATTACAGTTTTCAGTGATGTGTACACTGGGGAACTTGAAGCTTTACAAATTCTCTACTGCATGTGTATAGGGGCATGCTCCCTCTGCTTTTTCCTGAAGTCCACGCTCCGCTCCTTCGTTTTGTTGACGTAGAGGGAGAGGTTATGTTCCTGGCACCACTCCACCAAGGCTTAAGACAATTAAATACTCTACTAACAAATAAGCTGTTACACTTATTATTCTATGTATCTCCCTTAAGGTCCCTGTGTAATGTGATGTTGTACCCCCTAGACCAATTGTCCTTTGTATATTATTTATTTATACTTGTTCCACATGTACTTCCTGTATTGATTTGTTAATAAAAAAAAACATTCAAACCACTCCACCAGGGCCCTCATCAGTGATGTGTATGCCAAGGAACTTGAAGCTTTCCACCTTCTCCACTGTGGTCCCGTCGATGTGGATAGGGGCATGCTCCCTCTGCTGTTTCCTGAACTTCACGGTCAGCTTCTTTGTTTTGCAGACTGAGTGAGAGGTTATTTTCCTGGCACCACTCTCCCAGGGCCCTCACCTTCTCCCAGTCTCGTCATTGTTGGTAATCAGGCCTACTATGGTTGTGTTGTCTGCAAACTTGATGATTGAGTTGGAGGCGCGTGACCACTAGGGATGAAACGGTTACCAGTTTCACGATTATCCACAGTAAAATTCCTGACGATTAGTATTACCGTTTCAAATTTTTATTACCATTAAAACCCGTGTTTGATTACCACGGTTTGAAAAAGCCATGGTGAATACTGTCCAGCATCAACCAAAGTTAGCAACAGTCTGACGCCGGCGCAGCATGCAATGTGGGTTTTGTTTTGTGTGAAAGCATGGAGGAAGGCAGTGACAGCGCTCAGGAGATTTTTCAGCATTCGTAGAGGACCAAATCTGAATCGTATTTTGGGTTTTACATTAGTAGAGAGGGAACGTTAATCGAAGATGGTAACCCTGTCTGCAAATGTGCTGGTTGATAAAATACCTGTATTTATGGGAAAGATGTTTGAAAATGGCATTTTGTTCTTAAATTATATTGTAAAAATTGTACAGGAAGGTCTGCTAAATCCAAGAGTACAACCAATTGATTACATTATTGTCCCAAAAATGGAGGAGGTTGGTGGCAGCGGGAGAAGGCAGTGAACTGGTCTGTCTGACCAATATAAAGGATCAAAACTGGCAGAGGAATAAAAATAGCATAAATAGGAAAGTATACCAGTTTCATTTGAGGACCAGGATGTTGACAACTGTGCCATACAGATTGCAAATAGTTGGGAAGAGATGTTTTATGTACCGATTCCATGGTACAGGGTGTATGAGTTGATATATAAAACAACGCAAGACTTTGTGCTTTTCAGCTAAAATTATTATATAGAATTCTCGCCACCAACAAAATGTTGAATATTTGGGGCATAAAATCATCGAAGCTCTGCAGATTTTGTTGTAAGGATACAGAATCAATAGACCATTTATTTTGGTATTGACCTCAGGTAGCCTGTTTTTGGTCTCGGGTTCAGGATTGGCTGAAAATGCATGTCATGGATCTAAAATTGACCCTAGAAATAGTACTGTTAGGAGATCTGGAGAGACCGGTTCAGTCAATTACTAATATACTAATACTCTTAGTAAAAGTATTTATTTTCAACACACAATCTGTAGATTCTATTCGATTAGATAAATTGAAATTGTACGTTAAACATCATAGCATAGTTGAAAGATGTGTTGCGTAGAAACACGAAGTGGGTGGCCAGCAGAGATAGATGGGATGGGCTGAGGGAAGGTATGTGGAATTGGAGACAAGTGGGAGTGGAGTTGCTGTGTGAAAGAGAGAATGGATGATCAAAAGATAAAGGGGAAAAAAAGTCTAAATAAAACATAATAAAAGTACATTTGAATGACACTAAGTGGCAGTGTTTTTACAACTAATGCCGGTTTGCCTGAGGCTAATGCCTTGCAGGTGTTTGTACACATGCATATACACACACTCTCATTCAAATAAACACATACACACATGTAATAGCGCCAGACATGCACACAAACATATACAGTTGGCATTGCTGTTATGATTTCAGTTGTCCTTGATGTCCTTTGTTTTAAATGTATTATTTTGTTTAAAAAAAAATTGCATTGATGTTTGCTGTTTTCTTCGGTCTTTTCCTTGTTGGTTGTTGGTGCATTAGGGGGTTCTTGGGGGTGGGGAATGGAATAAAAAACATTTTTTTTGTTTTTTCTTCGGGGGGAGGCTATGGGAGGGCTCTCGAATGGTTGAGGAAAAGCTATTGGGGAACTGTGGGGGGGATCTTGGTGGGTTCGGGTTTCACAAGATTGTGATCATGAAAAAGGAGACTATGACATATTTTATATCACTATCATGCACACACCCTTACACATAAGGATGGCTCTGTTGCAGAACGGCTGATGCATGTTTCATAGTGTCTTGATGCTGTATTGTTTGTCCTTCATGTTCTAATACTTTAATGCCTTGTGTTTTTGTAATAAATCATTTAAAAAATATATACATATTTTTTAAACCCTGTCTGCAGAACAAGCAACAAAAAGAAAACGCTGTGAGAGGGGGCAACACTTCAAATCTCTTGAGTCATCTTCGTGACCAGCACTTTATATCGAATGCAAGGTAAGTTAACTTTTAGCTCAATGCATGATGTGGGGACTTTGGAATGGGGGAATGTCATGGTTTGTCTGTCTAACTTGCTAATAGCTTGTCCATAATGTAAACTGAAGCCTTCAGTGTTACCTACTCTTGTAAAAACACTACACGTTGTTCTGCTGCTGTATGCGTCATGTGTCTGAAGACTCTATTCACCCATTGCACACGATAACACGTTATGTAGTTTAGTCACCCAGCCAACATATTTTGTTCATTTAAAATCCAGAAGTCATCGACTTGGTTGTAAAAGTGTTCCAACAGGAGAAACACTATAGACTCCTATGCAAGACTCCTATGCAAGACTCCTATGCAAGACTCCTATGCAAGACTCCTATGCAAGACTCCTATGCAAGACTCCTATGCAAGACTCCTATGCAAGACTCCTATGCAAGACTCCTGTATTTATGTCAATTGTTGGGCTCAATGCAATTACCATCACTGTCTTAAGACTCTCGTATTTATGTAAATTGTGTATGGGGTCATTGGATATATAAAAATGCAACGCAGAAGATACACACAGTCTAAGTGAATAATAATTATAATGTAACACTAATAATAGTAATAATAATACTACATTTGCTATTCCCTTGTTTACAGAGTGGGAGTGCAGAAGGCAAACCCAGTGATGCTACTGGTCCCTCTACAGTTGTGACACAGACACTTGAGCAAGCATTTAAAATAGGCAGGCTGTTTATGCACCCTCGTCAAAAAATGCTCAGGACCTCACTGCACTCATTTCATATGAAGGTTGCTGTGCCTCACTACAAAGTGAGTGCTGCTAATTGTGTTTGTTGTTTGTTTATTTGATTTGCTTACTTAAGGTTGTGTTCATTTAGACCTGCACTAGGGAAACTTTTACCTCTCATGGCCACATGGTTTCATCTTTAATGTTAATGTTATTATTTTAATGTTTATGCACACAAAGTGCATAGTGCTGCTAATTGTATTTGTTGTTTGTTGGTTTTCAATATAAAACTTGGTGAAATGATTTCAGTGTGTGTTTCAGTACTTTTTGATCACTTCCAGCACATTTTAACAATACCGCAATAATACTGATAACCGTGATACTTTTGGTCACTATAATCGTGATATGAAATTTTCATAACGTTTCATCTCTAGTGTCCACGCAGTCATGGGTGAACAGGGAGTACAGGAGGGGGCTGACTACGAACCCTTGTGGGGCCCCTGTGTTGAGGATCAGTGAAGTGGAGGTGGTGTATCTTCACCAGCTAGGGTCGGCCAGTCAGGACCCAGTTGCACAGGGCGGGGTTCAGGACCAGGGCCCCGAACATCAACACTATGGACAGCATTCTTACACAGGCATTCCTCTTGTCAAGGTGGAATAGGGCAGTGTGCAGTGCAATGTCACGACTCCACTGCAACTCCACTGTCTCTGTACTGACGTCTTGCCTGTGTGCCTTACGGAGGGAATAACTACACTGTTTGTATTCAACCATATTCCCAGTCACCAGGCCATGGTTAAATGAGGTGGTTTGCGCTTTCAGTTTAGCGCCAATGCTGCCATCTATCCACGGTTTCTGGTTTGGGTAGGTTTTAATAGTCACAGTGGGAACCACATCCCTTATACACTTCCTGATGAACTCAGTCACTGTGTCCGTGTATACATCAATGTTTTTATCCGAGGCTACCAGGGACATAGCAAAGTCTGCATGACAACGTGATAAGAGCGTCTGCTAAATGACTTAAATGTAAATGTAAATGTGTGTGTGTGTTTTATACGGCATACGCAATAATTCTGACCTGAATAATTATGATAATGAACATAGGCCATGGTTGACAGGCATGATTATTTCAAAGAGCGATGTTTCCAAATTATTTGGACTAAAACATTTTATTGAATTTTGATTGTTAGACTAACAGAGAACAAATTTCAGATGCAAATTAGACCGTAAAGTTCAATTGTACGTATATTTTCAATCCTGGTTAGGGAGGCTGACTTACGAGAAATGAGGTCAAAGCACTTCTTGTCCTCCAGACTGGGCTTGACTTGGCACGTGAGCAGGTTGAGTTTGGCTGGTGGTTTGTTGGGCTGAGGAAAGGATAGCATGGTTACTCCCAGGGAAGTCCCTCCTGCAATTATGTATGCCATTGCCCCAACTGATGACCAAGCTATGTTAAAGCTGAAATCTGACTTTACCTTACAGAAAAAGCCCTAATTGGTTTAAAATGTGTACTTCATGCAAGCAAGACTAAATACATGTTCTCTAGTTCTCGCACTGCTCTCTTTCACCAAGGTCTCTTTAGTATCATCTCTCTCTCTTTGTCAATTCTGTTTTGCTTTGACAGAAGTGCAAGACACCTTTCTCTAATAGAACATGGTAATGATTAAACATGGGGTTTATCGTGACCAACAGTGAAAAAACGCTGCTTTCAATGACATTCAAATGCTGTTTCATGGCTGGAAATTGTGAACACTAGAAGGGCAGGAAAGGGCAATGGGCGGGCCGCGGCCCACATTTTGAAGGATATACAGATGAGCAAGTTAAAAAGCTAAGATTTAAAGTGGGCTTCTTTTTAAGAAATATATCTTGCATCTCCCTAAATAGCAGGAAGACGAATTGAACAGTCGACTTTCCTGCCATTTCTTGATTATGGTGACACCATTTGCCAGATTGCAGCAAATGGTGTAACTCGGGCAGTTGTTGTTGCCATCCTGTACCTGTCCCGCAGGTGTGATGTTTGGATATACCGATCCTGTGCAGGTGTTGTTACACGTGGTCTGCCACTGCGAGGACGATCAGCTGTCCGTCCTGTCTCAGGCGTCTCACAATATGGACATAAGAATTTATTGCCCTGGCCACATTTGCAGTCCTCATGCCTCCTTCAGGCATGCCTAAGGCACGTTTACGCAGATGAGCAGGGACCCTGGGCATCTTTCTTTTGGTGTTTTTCAAAGTCCGTAGAAAGGCCTCTTTAGTGTCCTAAGTTTTCATAACTGTGACCTTAATTGCCTACAGTCTAAGCTGTTCGTGTCTTAATTACTGTTCCACAGGTGCATGTTCATTAACTGTTTATGGTTCATTGAAGAAGCATGGGAAACCGTGTTTAAACCCTTTACAATGAAGATCTGTGAAGCTATTTGGATATTTACGAATTATATGTGACAAAAAAGGGACGTTTATTTTTTGCTGAGTTTAGCTAGCTGCTAAGAGGACGTCATGTCATTGGAGGAGTGGGTGAGTGACTGACTAACTTTTTCTCCTTGTATCGTTTTACGGTGGCTACACAGCCAGGATGTTGCAACTGCCTATAAACACATAGTCCAGTTCAAAGAGAATGATGGCAGGCCTTTGTCGCAAACAGCTTGTTTGCATATAGGCCTACTGTACCTCCGATTGGCTATGGCGCATCGGTCTGCGTAGACTCTGGTCCTGGACGAGACAGATGTCTTTATTAGGTGTTATTTACTTACTGCAGTGTCAATTGTCCAAGTGCACGGCCGCTTTCCCACTCTATATTGCTATAGAATTTTCACAAATGTCTTAGAATGTTTATTACTTATTACATAAACTACGAATTTATGAAAACGTGAAAATGACCATATCTAAGTGTTTGCTTGTCAGAAAATGCAACAAAAACAAAATTGTCATATTCTTCCTGGTGGTGTATATGAACAGATTTGTATAATATTTAATGTTGCTAAAATGCTGTCAGTTGCACTTTAAGCATTAAAGTTACACTTTATTTTAGGGTACAGAAATCAGCAGGTATTTACTAAAAGATAACATGGTAATCACATAGGTTATTACTATCACATTTGATTCATTAAAAAAGCCCCACCAGGCACTATTTAGTACCAGGTTATCATAAATTGTGTCAGAAGATAATCCACAACACTGAACTCACAGTTCCATGTGCAATAGTTAGGTAGCAGTTCTGCACAGTGCAATTCCTCTTCTGCCACATCTTTCTCAACCTGCACGGAACAAATACCAAGAGTGAACATTTGTCAGCCTACAATCTGACTGAGGTACTGTGATGTAATTGTATGGAAGCTCAAATGAAATTCTCACTATACACATAGTGATACTACATCCGTCTAGTATAAATAGGATTTCACTTGTACAGTGGAAAGTAAGTATGTGAACCCTCTGGAAATGCCTGGATTTCTGCATAAATTGGTTAGAAATTGTGATTTGATCTTCATCTAAGTCACAACAATAGACAAACAGTGTGTTTTAACTAATAACACTCACATTATTGTATTTTTCTTGTATATATTGAATACATCATTTAAACATTCACAGTGTAGGTTGGAAAAATTATATGAACCACTAGGCGAATGACTTCAAAAGTTAATTGGAGTCAACTAAACCTGGAGTCCAGTCAATGAGACGAGATTGGAGATGTTGGTTAGAGCTGCCCTGCCCTATATAAAAACACTCACAAAATTTGAGTGCTATTCACAAGAAGCATTGCCTGATGTGAACCATGCATCAAACAAAAGAGATCTCTGAAGACCTAAGACTAAGAATTGTAGACTTATATAAAGCTGGAAAGGGTTACAAAAGTATCTCTAAAAGCCTTGATGTTCATCAGTCCACGGTAAGACAGAAGAAGCCACTGCTGTCCAAAAAAGACATTCCTGCACATCTGAAGTTCGCAAAATGTTCCACAGAGCTACTGGTAAAATATTCTGTGGACAAATGAAACTAAAATTGAGTTGTTTGGGAGGAAGGAACACACAACACTATGTGTGGAGAAAAAAAGGCACTGCACACCAACATCAAAACCTCCCCCAACTGTGAAGTATGATAGAGGGAGCATCATGGTTTGGGGCAGCTTTGCTGCCTCATGGCCTGGACATCTTAGTATCATCGACAGAAAAATGTATTCACAAGTTCATCAAGACATTTTGCAGGAGAATATAAGGCTATCTGTCCACCTATTGAAGCGCAACAGAAGTTGGGTGACGCAGAAGTTGGGTGACGCAGAAGTAAATCAACAACAGAATGGCTTCATCAGAAGAAATTACACCTTCTGGAGTGGCCCAGTCAGAGTCCTGACCTCGATTGAGATGCTGTGGCATGACCTCAAGAGAGCGGTTCACACCGGACATCCCAAAAATATTGCTATACTGAAACAGTTTTGTAAAGAGGAATGGTCCAAAGTTCCTCCTGACCATTGTGCAGGTCTGTTCTGCCAACTACAGAAAACGTTTGGTTGAGGTTATTGTTGCCAATGGAAGGTCAACCAGTTATAAAATCCAAGGGTTCACATACTTTTTCCACCCAGCACTGTGAATGTTTACATGGTGTGTTCAATAAAGACATGACAATGTATAATTGTTTATGTGTTATTAGTTTAAGCACATTGTGTTTGTCTATTGTAGTGACTTAAAATTTGATCTGATCTTCATCTATGACAAATTTATGCAGAAATCCATGTAATGCCAAAGGGTTCACATACTTTTTCTTGCCACTGTAGGTATGACAATTCTGCTTGGGATAATGACTTTCACACAGATTAAGTGTTCATACCCGTCACTTCTCTTGTAGAGGTATCCCGCTTTCTCTGTGCCATAATGTTTGTTGCCTTGCAGCTGGTGCATGCTGTAGAATGTCTGCTTGCTCAAAGAGTCCTGGGTTTGACAAAGAGATGGAGGTCATTTACACGATTCCCTACCACGTCGTCCATTATTTTCTATAATGTACAGAGCGTCACCATTTATCCCTTTACAAGCGTTACGCTACACCTGCAATAACATCTGCTAAACATGTGTATGTGACCAATAAACATTCATTTGATTTGACATATTTCATATTAACATATCATGACTCAAGTTTCAATATCTAGATCCTGTGACTCAAGCAGAGTGAGGAACACGGAAAGCAGAAATGTGATGTCACAAACAAGACAGATTAACGTATGCATGCAAGTACAGTAGTAGCTGAGTGTTAGGTCAGGCAGACAATCTCTTCTTGTCAAATACCACTAAGATCAGCCATAACATCATAACACATACTAAACAAAAGTTTCAAAAAAGGGTGATTCATAAAAACTACAAATAGCCCTTGAATGTAAAACATTTTGCCTGTTGCACAAGGACTGAGTAGAACCACCACAGGTGTACAGTGCATTCGAAGAATTCAAACCTGATGACTTTTTCCACATTTTGTTACGTTACAGCTTTATTCTAAAATTGATAAAATAAAATTTAAAAAACAGGTTTTTAGAAATGTTTGCAAATGTATTTATTTTTTAATTTACAAAAAAATTGAAATACCTTATTTACATAAGTATTCAGACCATTTGCTATGAGACTCAAAATTGGGCTCAGGGGCATCCCTGTTTCCATTGATCATCCTTGAGATGTTTCTACAACTTGATTGGAGTCTACCTGTGGTAAATTCAATTGATTGGACATGATTTTGAAAAGGTACACACCAGTCTATATAAGGTCCCACAGTTGACAGTGCATGTCAGAGCAAAAACCATGCCATAAGGTCAAAGGAATTGTCCATAGAGCTCCGAGACAGGATTGTGTCAAGGCACAGATCTGGGGAAGGGTACCGAAATAATTCTGCAGCATTGAAGGTCCCTAAAAACACAGTGGCCTCCATCATTCTTAAATTAAAGAAGTTTGGAACCACCAAGAGTTTTCCTAGAGCTGCGCAATCGGGGGAGAAGGTGGTCCCCACAACAGACCTCCAGAGTTCCTCTGTGGAGATAGGAGAAACTTCCAGAAGGACAACCATCTCCGCAGCACTCCACCAATCAGGCCTTTATGGTAGAGTGCCCAGACGGAAGCCACTCCTCAGTAGGCATATACTGTTCCACTGGATGTCATAAGGTGAATGCACCAATTTGTAAGTCGCTCTGGATAAGAGCGTCTGCTAAATGACTTAAATGTAAATGTTAAATGTATATGACAGGCACATGACACCCCACTTGGAGTTTGCCAAAAGGCACCTAAAGGACTCTCAGACCATTAGAAACAAGATTCTCTGGTCTGATAAAAGCCAGATTAAATTGTTTGGCACGTCTGGAGGAAAACTGGCACAATCCCTACTGTGAAGCATGTTGGTAGCAGCATCATGTTGTGGGGATGGTTTTTAAGAGGCAGGGACTGAGAGACTAGTCAGGATCGAGGGAAAGATGAACGGAGAAAAGTACAGAGATCCTTGATGAAAACCTGATACCTGAGCACTCAGGACCTCAGACTGGTTCACCTTTCAACAGGACAACGACCCTAAGCATACAGCCAAGACAACGCAGGAGTGGCTTTGGTACAAGTCTCTGAATGTCCTTGAGTGGCCGTGCCAGAGCCCAGACTTGAACATCTCTGGAGAGACCTGAAAATAGCTTTGCAGCGACCCCTCCACATCCAACCTGACAGAGCTTGAGAGGATCTGCAGAGAAGAATGTGAGAACCTCCCCAAATACAGGTGTGCCAAGCTTGTAGCGTCATACCCAAGAAGACTAGAGTCTGTAATTACTGCCAAATGTGTAAAGGGTCTGAATATCTATGTAATGTCTTACTTCCGTTTTTATTTTTTATACATTTACAAAAGTTTCTAAACACCTGTTTTTGCTTTGTCATTAAGGGGTATTGTGTGTAGATTAATGAGGGGGGGGAAAACAATCATACATTTTAGAATAAGGCTACTACGTAACAAAATGAGGGAAAAGTCAAGTGGTCTGAATACTTTCAGAATGCACTGCATTTCCAGGTTTTTGGTTATAAATTTATTTTTTAACATATGCAAGTACTGTACATATCAAGTAAATCAAATTCAACGTATTCTCCTTGACTGGACGACTTGCAGGATTGAAATAAAACCACAATGTTAATATATAATGAATTACAACATCCACATTTAGTGAGATAATACTCACCACATATGAGCATGGAAGATAAATGCTTTACTCAAGAAGCATTTAAAAATATATATTTTACTCTTAAACAACCTCAAATGTTACATTTTTTTTTTTACATAGACAGGCACATTTAGAATTTCAATCAAACCTGTATGTATGGTGTGTGTGTGCCCTCACCTCTTTGAGCTCAGGCTGCAGTGAGGGCCGGAGCTGGTCTCTCAGAGAGCAGAGTTGTCTCTTCTCCTCGTCCTGTCTGTGTTTGATCTGGACAGAGACAGAGCACATTCAATAATACCCTCACCATCACCTCCCAATACACACACACACTCCACCCACCCCTCACATCCTTTCCCTCCAAACACATTCCAGGTCACACAAATTGATTGTGTGAATGGCTGCTTTAAGACAATCTCAGCATTGCAGAAATGTTGAGAATAAAAATCTTCCTTTAATACCCAATGGTTGTGAAAATGTATTGCTTAAACATATCCAAACTTTACAGTTCTACAGCAGTGTTTAGGGGGTAGGAGCTAGAGACTAGGGGTAAAACATGTGTAATTCAGCCCAAGGAAATCTGCCAGAGGCATTACAGGTGCTCCGACAGCAAAAGTCCTCATAGCCCTTCACTGTGCAGGATAGGGTAGTCATAAACAGAGCACGTTTGGTCGTCTACTGCCTCACTATAATCTACATGAACAACCATTGTGCAGTGTCTACTCTGATGGATTTGATCCAGTTGGTTGTTGATCAAAGGGCTGTACTGTCTGTGTGAGCTGTAGGGTGGGGAGAGTGTTCAGAATGCAGATGCCCTGCTTCAGTCACATGTGCAAGTTATAGGGCAGCTGTGAATGGCTCTCTGAATAGAGCTGTAGCGGTTTGAGGCTAACTGAGCTGATTATCTCTATCTACTCTAAATGTGAGAACAGGGCTAACAGCGTGGGCTGTTTATCTCAATAGAATGTTAATGGAACCCAACAGCTGGGAGAGCGGACAGTCGCTGACTACTGATGTGAGGGGGAAAACAATTAACAGTTCAGATTACATTTATTATATGGTTTCTGGAGAGATTCCTTACAATTGTTCAAGTTGGGCTTGTAGCAAAACCGAAATCAATCAGTTGTGTGGGGGATGGTTGCAACAGAAAAGCAAAACTGCAGTTGATTGCAAATGGCTCATTCTGAGACTGCAGTAGGTGGTGTTTGTAGTGAACATCACTTTTGCAAGTTGCCATTTGATCGAACACCAGAATGTGCAGGGCTCATCTGTGAAAGAGACCGTGGTCTCAACATACTCCCTGCTTAAATAAAGGTTAAATAAAATGAAATCAGACACACATTCATTGTGGAATGCCACTCACAGTGCCCAGCGCTCCTGTGAGCTCGTCAATATACTGCTTGAGCTTCTCTGTGGCCACCAGGCACTCCTGAAAGAAACTGACAAAAGGAAATATCAGTTTATTGCTGCATTGTGTGTGTATGTGAGAGTATGTGTGGGAATGAGTGAGTGAGTGTTTGGATGTGTTGCAGGATGGGCTAGCATGTTTCCCGATTCTGGTCACATATGATGGAGCATGGGAGAGTCAGTCACAGGGGATATTGTATTTAACATCTAACTGATGTGTTTGGCACACGCAATTGAAGCTCTACTGAAAGATGAAAATGAGTTCTACAATAGGCTGCTTCTCATCTGGTTATCTGTATATGATTATGCCATCATAACTGCTACTGCATGACCCTCGGGCAAATCTAAAACCGCAACCATTATGTCAACTCATTTCGCAGCCACTCATCTTGTTCAAAAGCATTTTTTAATAAATCACCCTTTACTCAAAATAATGCATCAATACATCTATCAATCCTCTGGAGTCCAAACCTGAATTTCGCCAATAGGTTTTATTATATCATAATCTAGATAAACCATAAGTGTTAAGTATTTTATAAAACACTTAGCGCTAGCACAGTAATACTGTATGTGGGACGGACATTATTTACATATTTCAATAAGATATCAAGTCATATGCTTTAAAAAGTTATTGGATTTTTCAGGAAAGCAGATCATTAGGCAATAGATTTTTTCCAATGTACTTACAGTACAGTATACAATCACTCCACTCTCCCCATTATTTTTACCTCCTAAGGTTCTCCTTTTACTCAATAAACCTCAGAGCAATTTCTCCCCCTAACTTTTAATTAGACAGAGACCAACCACATTGCCTTACTTGCACTGGGAGTGATAGTGCTTGATGAGATTCTGAAGCAGGTCGACACCTTTCTTAGTCTTGATTTCGTTCACTTTGATGAGGTACTACAAGAAACAGAGGAGAAGCAAATGTTTTTATGGTTGAGTTACTCATCCATTGAATAAGCCAATGTGTCGGTCAAGCAGTCATTAAGACAGAGAAACTACAGATTTCAATGGAAGACCTTGGAGCTATTCAGAAAGGTTTCATATCTGAAACTATGTCATTATGGGATAAGAGGTCAAACCCTGAGGTAACACCCCATTTTCAGTAGACACAAATGTTGGCCAAAGCTCTAAGCCAGAACTGTTAATCAGATGTCGAAACTTTGAGACTCCCCCCATATAATTTCAATAAGAACCCCTCTATACAGTAGATCCCGCTCACCTCACACATCTGTAGCTGGAACATCCTGCGCTCCTTCTCCATCTCCTCTGCAATCTCTCCCCCGCTCACCTCTGTGCGCACCATGCCGTACTGCTTGGCTAGCTCCCGCTTCTCCTTTTCGATCTTGGTGCTGAGTGATACAATATAATAGTAGTTCCTCTCAGGTCAGTCAAAGAGATAAACACACTGGTACCGCTCATTACGGTTGGTTGATTCATACAGTTGAGAGAATTGGACAAAATGCTATTCTAAACTCAGCAAAAAAGAAACGTCCTCTCAGTGTCAACAAACTTAACATGTGTAAATATTTGTATGAACATAACAAGATTCAACAACTGAGACATAAACTGAAAACCTTCCACAGACATGTGACAAACATAAGTAGAATAATGTGTCCCTGAACAAAGGGGGGAGTCAAAATCAAAAGTAACAGTCAGTATCTGGTGTGGCCACCAGCTGCATTAAGTACTGCAGTGCTTAAACCCTTTACAATGAAGATCTGTGAAGTTATTTTGATTTTTATGAAATATCTTTGAAGACAGGTTCCTGAAAAAAGGACGTTTCTTTTTTCGTGTGATATTGATAAGAGATACTGATTATATTTCACATGAGAAATAGTACTACTATTAATGTAAAAATTAATGCAAAAAAATCATATGAATGGTAAATCATTATGTAAGGATCAGGGAGGAGCTTCTTAGTATGACTTGTAAATGGTGCTGGGCTGTCATCTGATTTTTTCAATATGGTATTGTTGTCATGTGATGTTTTTGTGGTCATTTACATCGAAAATCACAAGATTGGATTCAGGCCTTGGGGAAACCGAGACTGTGGGGAGCTTGAACAGGAATGGCTTGTAATAAAAGCATATAGAGAATCATTCAAATGATGCACGGCTCAACCACTGTTTCCAGTACAGGGGATGTGAATGTGGTGTCAAGGGCAGCTGTACCTCTGACCCAGTTAGTGGGAACAGGCACACAGACAAATCAAAACCCACCATGGACAAATTGCCCCACTGAAAACAGACCCACAGATTACAGTAATTCAAAGCTGGTTGCTATGACACTTAAAACCTTATTTAAATAGGAACAGATCCATTTCGTCTTGTTGGTGGAAAGTGTGAGGATATAACTTGTCTCTTGGACCAAATTTGTGACATGAACAATAACTCTTGCACCACAAATCAAAACAATATCCTCCAGCCCATTGGCCTGGCAATAAACCAGCCTGTTATTTCTACTTAATTAAAACAGCTATTCAGAATTTAAAAAATAAGGCATTATTTCAGTTGACTGTAGGACGTATGAATGCAATGCATTGTTTTGATATTGAGCAAATGCATCATTTGGCACCGGTGCGGAAAATGTAAAAGCCAGGTAAAATCATTGTTCCCTCACCAGGACCATTTAGCTGTTGGGCAGATGTACACTCACAATTTATTTTCGTAGTCCCTCCATGCTTTGTCAAACGGCTTTTTCAAATCCTGATGGAGAAGAGAACAGAAATGTTG
This sequence comes from Oncorhynchus nerka, assembly GCF_034236695.1. Classification (NCBI taxonomy): domain Eukaryota; kingdom Metazoa; phylum Chordata; class Actinopteri; order Salmoniformes; family Salmonidae; genus Oncorhynchus; species Oncorhynchus nerka. The sequence continues at coordinate 67,599 of NW_027039597.1, forward strand.
CATTATTTTAGAGTGGTCATCACAAATAAGCAATACGACAATGATATTTGAGCGAGGCAAGATCAGCTATTTGACATTTTAGACATACCCCTTTGACCTCTTTCAGGTCTCCTTTTACTAGAGAGTCCAGGAAGAAGTTGATGTTGTGCAGCATGCTCTTTAACTAATGGGAAGACACACTCAGTTCACGTCCAGTTGTGGTGGGTTACAATACGCACAATGTCAGACTGTTACTGAGGAGCTTTGAAGTAGACATAACAGAAACACATTCTAATTCAAGTTTGAGAGTTTTTTTTATTATTACACAAAAGAGGTTTACGTCAGAACTTTGAATGAGACAAAGTATCACAGATATCACAGAGAGCTGAAATAAAAAGCGACGCACATTATCTGCCAAGTTAGTTCTCTTCTCGCTTAATGAGATGTCTGACTTTTTAAAATATTTTTTTTATATATATACTCTCGGAAGCAATCTCTCTCACCAAGTTTTTTATTGGCGTCAACAGCTCTTTGGAAAATTCAGCAAACTTAGTGAAGGCAGAGGCCACTTCCTTCTCTCCATTGGAGTGGAAATTCACAACCAGTTTCTCCATGGAACTGATGTACAGCTCCAGATGGGAGATATGGTCTATAAGGGGGAAAGGGACGATACGTTTAGCACACATACATAACAGCAGATGACAGTTTTCACTAGATCAGTGTTAATAGGCTCACATGATTCCTACATGGTACTCTAGGTAATGGCTACCATTTGTGCTATATATCTTGGATAATAGGTGCCATTATATGTGTGCTGCAAATCAGATAGAATAATAGGCACAATTGGCACTTGTTTTGCACTGTTCTCCAGTTCAATTAAATGTACCAAACAAAATGATCTGCTGTGGGTTTTCTTCATTATGATTGTGTTTTACCTTGACCTGAAGCATGCTTGGCTTTAGCAGCTTTCTTCATTTTCTGCAACACTGTTCTGTCACAGTCCAAAGCCTGTAAAACATATACAAAACAATTTAGGGCTTGGCCAGAATTGTATTTTATGTTTCTGAAAACAGTTCTAAATATATGTTTTATGAGTAGTACATGAACCTAGCATGGCAACAAATTAATTCTTAGTGGATTTAATGGGCTTTCTCTATTCTGATTGGTTCTCAACCAAACTAGGCTAAACTGACAGTGAAGTTGTCCAATGTGATGAATTTTCATTTATTTAGTAACTATCAAAATATCATTATAAATAGTATTGTAAAAATTCATACCGGTATGTTTCCCGGATAGATATTAATATTAGTTTTAGACTAAAAAAACACTTTAAAATCGACATTCTCCGTTGAGCTTGCTTATTAGTCCAGGACTTGGCTTTATTCTGTGTCTGGGAAACCGCCCCCACAAGTATAGTGCACGATTTTGGTAATTAAGCCCCTTTTTTACTTACCCATAGTCAGATGAGCTCATGGATACCATGTTTATGTCTCTGCATGCTTTGAAGGAAGTTGAAGGTAGTTTCACGAGCCATTGCTAACTACCATTAGCGCAATGACTGGAAGTCTACCTGAACAGTTAGCATGCTCATGAAACTACCTTCAACTTCCTTCAAAGCATGCAGAGACAAAGACAAAAATGGGCTTACTTGCCAAAATCTTAAAATAAGATATCGCCCAGCCCTTTTCCCCTTTTAACCATGCATTTCACCATATATAAGCCCAACAATAAACCAGCACAGCTAATCTTAAAACGTTGTTCTTTGATGTGCATGGCTTGATGATTGATCCATAAAAGTGGTGGCTTGCGCAGAGGCTTGTGAATAGAAGGCTATGGTCAATGAAACGTGTTTCTACCGTTGCTTTTCTGCTCTACACAGAAAAATACAACCAATTTTAAAAAAGGCAATTCAACATGTCATAGCCTAATTCAGAAAACCAAACACAAAGACTGTATAAGACAAAAACATGCACTAAGAATGTGACATAGTATGGTGTGTTATTGTTTAAGGTAAAACAATTCACCCAAAGACATATTTTTGAGACTGATACATCATGTTGTGGCAGCAGTTATAACACATACAGTAGAAACTCTTAATACCAAAATTATGTGCCATCATGCAAATTTAATGAACATCATATCCACATGGTTGAACAAAATCCGTTAATTTACAAAGCTCTCACTGTTACATAACACAAGCCTAATTATTCTTTCTTAAATGGAGCATATGCTAAAAATCTATGTTCGTGTCCGTAATATAGGCCCCTCTTCACACACGTGCACACACAAATATACAGAGAGAGAGAAATGTGTGATGTGAAGAGCACTGGGGGTTTGGTGTGCCCTTGCAAAGAATGCCCCTATCACTGCTATTCATCACAAGGCAATTTTGGAGCACATAAGCGAGCAAGGCAGGATAAATGGTAGTTGGGAGTTTTTAACAACGAGGTATGCGAATGAGGCTGGCGGTGTGGAAAGATATTTATAAAGCCTCATTTACACCTGGTGCTAACATAAGTCCTTTGTCCTGATCTTATCGTTGGATCTACACATGGTAGTAAAAAGCGTCTCATCTGTCCACTGTGTCCGCATTGTGACCAGATATCCTGGTCCCTCCCTTTATGCAAATTATTTGACTGCTACTCCTTCAAAATAACATTTAATTAATTATTTTAAGAAACATAAGTCAACAGTGTCACCTGATAATGACTTTAGAAGGTGGAGTAATGATGATTTAAATGATTTCACTGTTCAGGTCTGTCTATACTCCAGAGGTGGTCAGAAAGATCTGATCAAAATCAGATCACAATGAGTCTTTTAATCGTATATACTCGTCAAACAATGTGGGCACAAGCAGAATGTGGACACAAACAGGAAAAAGGATGCATGTTAGACCAAGGTATAGACGGGGCTTAACATTTTTTTTAAAGGTAGCCAAGTGGACAATTTGAATCAAATTTTATTAGTCACATGAACCGAATACAACCTTACAGTGAAATGCTTACTTTACGAGCCCCTAACCAACAATGCAGTTAAAAAGCAAATTCACATAAGAATAAGAAACAAAAGTAACAAGTAATTAAAGAGCAGCAGTTAAATAACAATAGCGAGACTGTATACAGCGGGGTACCGGTACAGAGTCAATGTGCGAGGGCACCGGTTCGTTGAGGTAATATGTACATGTAGGTAGAGTTATTAACTTCTTGGATATAGGGGGGCGCTATTTAAATTTTTGGATGAAAAACGTTCCCGTTTTAAACAAGATATTTTGTCATGAAAAGATGCTCGACTATGCATATAATTGACAGCTTTGGAAAGAAAACACTCTGACGTTTCCAAAACTGCAAAGATATTGTCTGTGAGTGCCACAGAACTGATGTTACAGAAAAAACCCAGATAAAAATCCAATCAGGAAGTGACGCATTTTTTGAAACCGCCTCATGCCAATGACTCCTTATATGGCTGTGAAGGAGCTAGGAGTCAGCTTACGTTTTCCACGTTTTCCCAAGGTGTCTGCAGCATTGTGACGTATTTGTAGGCATATCATTGGAAGATTGACCATAAGAGACTACATCTACCAGGTGGTCGCTTGGTGTCCTCCGTCGCGATTATTACGTAATCTCCAGCTGCAGTATTTTTCCGTTTACTTCTGATGAGAAGCCAACTGCCACCACTGATAGATTATCGAATAGATATGTGAAAAACACATTGATTCTAAACAACGTTTGCCATGTTTCTGTCGATATTATGGAGCTAATTTGGAAAAAAGTTTTGCATTGTAGTGACTGCATTTTCCAGTCTTTTTCTTAGCCAAACGTGATGAACTATTTCGTCTACACAAATAATATTTTTGAAAAAAATGAACATTTGCTATCTAACTAAGAGCCTCGTCATTGAAAACATCTGAAGTTCTTCAAAGGTAAATGATTTTATTTGAATGCTTTTCTTGTTTTTGTGAAAATGTTTCCTGCTGAATGCTAGGCTTAATGCTATGCTAGGCTATCAATACTCTTACACAAATGCTTGTGTAGCTTTGGTTGAAAAGCATATTTTGAAAATCTGAGATGACAGTGTTGTTAACAAAAGGCTAAGCTTGTGTTTGAATATATTTATTTCATTTCATTTGCGATTTTCATGAATAGGAAATGTTGCGTTATGGTAATGAGCTTGAGGCTATGATTACGCTCCCGGATACGGGATTGCTCGACGCTAGAGGTTAAAGTGACTATGCATAGATGATAACAGAGTAGCAGTGATGTAAAAGGGGGGGGGGGGGAAATGCAAATACTCTGGGTAGTCATTTGATTAACTGTTTAGGAGTCTCATGGCTTGGGGGTAGAAGCTGTTTAGAAGCCTCCTGGACCTAGACTTGGCGCTCCGGTACCGCTTGCCGTGCGGTAGCAGAAAGAACAGTCTATATGACTAGGGTGGCTGGAGTCCTTGACAATTTTTAGGGCCTTCCTCTGACACCGCCTGGTATAGAGGTCCTGGATGGCAGGATGCTTGGCCCCAGTGATGTACTGGGTCGTTCACACTAACCTCTGTAGTGCTTTGTGGGTCGGAGGCCGAGCAGTTGCCATACCAGGCAGTGATGCAACCAGTCAGGGATGCAACCAGTCAGCAGGATGCTCTCGATGGTGTAGCTGTAGAACCTTTTGAGGATGTGAGGACCCATGCCAAACCTTTTCAGTCTCCTGAGGGGGAATAGGTTTTGTCGTGCCCTTTTCACAACTGTCTTGGTGTGCTTGGACCATGTTAGTTTGTTGGTGATGTGGAAACCAAGGAACTTGAAGCACTCAACCTGCTCCACTGCAGCCCTGTCGATGAGAATGGGGGTGTGCTCGGTCCTCTTTTTCCTGTAGTCCACAATCATCTCCTTTGTCTTGATCACGTTGACGGAGAGGTTGTTGTCCTGGCACCACACGGCCAGGTCTCTGACCTCCTCCCTATAGGCTGTCTTGTCAATGTCGGTGATCAGGCCTACCACTGCTGTGTCATCGGCAAACTTCGTGATGGTGTTGGAGTCGTGCTTGGCCGTGCAGTCATGAGTGAACAGGGAGTACAAGAGGGGACTGGGCACACACCCCTGAGGGGCCGATGTGTTACCTCCCCTTACCACCTGGGGTGGCCCGTCAGGAAGTCCAGGTTCCAGTTGCAGAGGGAGGCGTTTAGTCCCAGGGTCCTTGGCTTAGTGATGAGCTTTGAGGGCACTATGGTGTTGAACGCTGAGCTGTAGTCAATGAATAGCATTCTCACATAGGTGTTCCTTTCATCCAGGTGGGAAAGGGCAGTGTTGAGTGCAATAGAGATTGCATCATTTGTGGATCTGTTGGGGTGGTATGCAAATTGGAGTGGGTCTAGAGTTTCTGGGTTAATGCTGTTGATGTGAGCCATGAACAGCCTTTCGAAGTACTTCATGGCCAAAGACGTGAGTGCTACGGGTTGGTAGTCAATTAGGCACGTTACCTTAGAGTGGCTGAACAACGACTATCAACATACAGCTGGCTGGTTATACGCTGTACCGGCAGGATATAACAGCGGCATCTGATAAGACAAAGGGCGGCGGACTATGTCTAAAGCAATTGCTCGCCTGAGGTAGAGTATCTCATGATAAGCTGTAGACCACACTATCTACCTAGAGAGCTTCTGTATTTTTCATAGCGGTTTACATACCACCACAGTCAGAGGCTGGCACTAAAACAGCATTTAATGAGCTGTATTCTGCCATAAGCAAACAAGAAAACCCTCACTCAGAGGTGGCGCTCCCAGTAGCCGGGGACTATAATGCAGGGAAACTTAAATCCATTTTTACCAAACTTCTATCAGCATGTTAAATGTGCAACCAGAGGGGAAGAAAACCTTGACCACCTTTACTCCGCACACAGAGACACATACAAAGCTCTTCCTCGCCCTTTATTTGGCAAATCTGACCATAATTCTATCCTCCTGAATCCTGTTTACTGGGGCTGTTGCGGTATACTGTTTTTTTTTTTTTTTAAGTTTTATGATATACCAGTTTTGATGCAGGGACCGGTTTGGGTTTTTACTTTACCTTCACTACCAGTATTTGAAAGTTTGGTTTGTTAAATGTGATGCACCATGTGTAATGTCAATTTTTATAGTTTACTTCGCTACTTGGAGTCATCTCACTCGCGCCTCTTTCCACACAGACCTAGCCATGCCCCCTGTCACTCAAGGAGCGCATTCAATGTTCCTCAACCACGAGACACTTGCGTTCAGTCTGCATGGTCAATGCAGCACATGCAATAATGTTGATGACAACAATGCTGTTTTCACTTTGCTTCTTAATATAAATCCACTAGCGTTCTATAAATGACACTATTTGTTTGTGTTTCTTACATCAGCAAACAGCTAGTTTGTCTTTCTTAGCAAGTTGCCCTAAAACTTGAGACACTAATGCTAATAGCTAGCTAGCTAATAAATGTACCGAGTAAGAGCAAACATAGCTAGCTAATACAACCTAAATCAGGATGTTGTTTGTGCAACAGTATCTTCTAAATCTTCTAAAGAGGAATATGCAAAGCAATAATATGTTAGCTACATGAAGTATCTAAGAGAAAACATGTAATGTAGCCAAAGCTATAGGGTCCCCTAGGAAACACGTATCAACAATTAAGTTCCTACCGGTCACAATAACGCCTCCCTGCCATTTTAATCCGTTGTCATCTCAAACAACATTGTATTCAAAGTGCCCACTGTTATATCACTATATAATTAGAATACTCATTCTGTTTCCATGATTCCCTCTGCAACTGCAACTGGATCCTGGACTTCCTGATGGGCCGCCCCCAGGTGTTAAGGGTAGGTAACAACACATCCGCCATGCTGATCCTGAACACAGGGGTTCCCTCAGGGGTGCGTGCTTAATCCCCTCCTGTCCCCTCCTGTTCACTCATGACTGCATGGCCCGGCATGACTCCAACACCATCACTAAGTTTGCCGATGACACAACAGTGGTAGGCCTGATCACCGACAACGACGAGACTGACCTCCTCCCTATAGGCTGAGACCTGGCCGTGTGGTCCAGGACAACAACCTATCCCTCAATGCAACCAAGACTAAGGAGATGATTGTGGACTACAGGAAAAGGAGGATCGAGGACGCCCCCATTCTCATCAACGGGGCTGTAGTGGAGCAGGTTGAGAGCTTCAAGTTCCTTGGTTTCCGCATCAACAACAAACTATCATGTTCCAATCATACCAAGACGGTCATGAAGAGGGTACGACAAAGCCTATTCCCCCTCAGGATACTAAAAAGATTTGTCATGGGTCCTGAGATCCTCAAAAGGTTCTACAGCTGCAACATCGAGAGCTGGTTGCATCACTGCCTTGTACGGCAATTGCTCGGCCTCTGACTGCAAGGCAATACAGAGGGTAGTGTGTATGGCCCAGTACATCACTGGGGCTAAGCTGCCTGCCATCCAGAAGGCTCTAAAAATTGTCAAAGACCCCAGCCACCCCAGTCATAGACTGTTCGCTCTACTACCGCATAGCAAGCGGTACCGGAGTGCCAAGTCTAGGGCAAAAAGGCTTCTCAACAGTTTTACCCCGACACCATAAGACTCCTAAACAGGTAATCAAATGGCTACCCGAACTATTTGCATTGTGTCCCCCCACCCCAAGAAAGTCCAACAAGCCCCAGGACCGTCTCTAAAGTTGATTCAGCTGCGGGATCGGGGCACCACCAGTACAGAGCTTGCTCAGGAATGGCAGCAGGCAGGTGTGAGTGCATCTGCACACACAGTGAGACAAAGACTTTTGGAGGATGGTCTGGTGTCAAGAAGGGCAACAAAGAAGCCACTTCTTTCCAGGAAAAACATCAGGGACAGACTGATATTCTGCAAAAGGTTGTTGTAACGTTGTTGAGCGAGCCGGTCGCATCCGCGCTCGGTCTCCTTCGGTCTGCAGGTTGTATAACTTTTTCATTACATTTCATTATAGTACAACGGTCTGATTTGTCTAATCTTAGCAATTTCTTCTTAGCTAGCTACATAGCCGTCGTTGTATCAAAGATAATTGCGTAATTATCGTATTTCTCGTCCTCCTATCTGCCTAGCAGCTAGCCAGCTAGCATACGTTCACCGCTACCGTAGCACTGTAGTAACTATCACACTCAACTGAACGACTTGATTAGTGTAGTATTAGCTAGCTACATAGTTGTCTTTGCTGTCTTCGTATCCAAGATAATTGTGTAGTTTAGAGTGTGTAGTCTTAGAGTGATTATCTTAATTTACCGAGGTTAGCTAGCCAGCTATTTTGTAGTCCTTAACGTAGGAGACACTCCTAGCTAGCCAACAGCCAGCCAACGTCCTACTGAATAGAACTTTTTCGCATTCCGGTCGCATTCCGCTTCGCTCCACAGGTAGTATCACATTTTCATTTCATTTCATTACAGTCCCAACGGTGTGATTTGTTTGATCGTAGCTAGCTACATAGCTAGCTACATAGCCGTCTTTGTTTCAAAGATAATTGTGTAGTCTAGAGCGATTTTCAGGTTAGCTAGCCAGCTATTGTCGTTCTCCTAACGCAACGTAACGTAACCAACACTGCTAGCTAGCCAGCTAGCCTCGAATAGCAGCATTGTAGAAACTTCACACTCAACGGAACGACTTGATTAGGGTAGTGTCAACAACGCAGCTAGCCTACCTCAGCAGTACTGTATCATTTTAATCATTTTAGTCAATTAGATTCTTGCTACGTAAGCTTAACTTTCTGAACATTCGAGACGTGTAGTCCACTTGTCATTCCAATCTCCTCTGCATTAGCGTAGCCTCTTCTCTAGCCTGTCAACTATGTGTCTGTCTATCCCTGTTCTCTCCTCTCTGCACAGACCATACAAACGCTCCACACCGCATGGCCGCGGCCACCCTAATCTGGTGGTCCCAGCGCACGACCCACGTGGAGTTCCAGGTCTCCGGTAGCCTCTGAACTGCCGATCTGCGGCCAACAAGGCAGAGTTCATCTCAGCCTATGCCTCCCTCCAGTCCCTCGACTTCTTGGCACTGACGGAAACATGGATCACCACAGACAACACCGCTACTCCTACTGCTCTCTTCGTCCGCCCACGTGCTCTCGCACACCCCGAGAGCTTCTGGTCAGCGGGTGGTGGCACCGGGATCCTCATCTCTCCCAAGTGGTCATTCTCTTTCTCCCTTACCCATCTGTCTATCGCCTCCTTTGAATTCCATGCTGTCACAGTTACCAGCCCTTTCAAGCTTAACATCCTTATCATTTATCGCCCCTCCAGGTTCCTCGGAGAGTTCATCAATGAGCTTGATGCCTTGATAAGCTCCTTTCCTGAGGACGGCTCACCTCTCACAGTTCTGGGCGACTTTAACCTCCCACGCCTACCTTGACTCATTCCTCTCTGCCTCCTTCTTTCCACCTCTCCTCTTTGACTCACCCTCTCACCTTCCCCTACTCACAAGGCAGGCAATACGCTCGACCTCATCTTTACTAGATGCTGTTCTTCCACTAACCTCATTGCAACTCCTCCAAGTCTCCGACCACTACCTTGCATCCTTTTCCCTCTCGCTCTCATCCAACACTTCTCCACACTGCCCCCTACTGGATGGTATCGTCATCGTCCCAACCTTCGCTTCTCTCTCCCCGCTACTCTTCCTCTTCCATCCTATCATCTCTTCCTCTGCTCAAACCTCTCCAACCTATCTCCCTGATTCTGCCTCCTCAACCCTCCTCTCCTCCCTTTCTGTATCCTTTGACTCTATGTCCCCTATCCTCCAGGCCGGCTCGGTCCTCCCCTCCCGCTCCGTGGCTCGACGACTCATTGCGAGCTCACAGAACAGGGCTCCGGGGCAGCCGAGCGGAAATGGAGGAAAATCCTCGCTTCTCTCATGGACCTGGCATCCTTTCACTCCTCCTCTCTACATTTTCCTCCTCCTCTGTCTCTGCTGCTAAAGCCACTTTCTACCACTCTAAATTCCAAGCATCTGCCTCTAACCCTAGGAAGCTCTTTGCCACCTTCTCTCCCTCTTGAATCCTCCTCCCCCCCCTCCTCCCTCTCTGCAGATGACTTCGTCAACCATTTTGAAAAGAAGGTCGACGACATCCGATCCTCGTTTGCTAAGTCAAACGACACCGCTGGTTCTGCTCACACTGCCCTACCCTGTGCTCTGACCTCTTTCTCCCTCTCTCTCCAGATGACATCTCGCGTCTTGTGACGGCCGGCCGCCCAACAACCTGCCCGCTTGACCCTATCCCCTCCTCTCTTCTCCAGACCATCTCCGGTGACCTTCTCCCTTACCTCACCTCGCTCATCAACTCATCCCTGACCGCTGGCTACGTCCCTCCCGTCTTCAAGAGAGCGAGAGTTGCACCCCTTCTGAAAAAACCTACACTCGATCCCTCCGATGTCAACAACTACAGACCAGTATCCCTTCTTTCTTTTCTCTCCAAAACTCTTGAACGTGCCGTCCTTGGCCAGCTCTCCCGCTATCTCTCTCAG